>NC_143481.1:2797782-3097782 GCF_027475165.1 Benincasa hispida
AGTTCGTCAGTAAGTGCTTGGTGTGCCAGTAGGTGAAAGCCCCGAGACAGAAACCAACAAGCTTGTTATAGCCATTGAGTGTGCCAGAATGGAAAATGGAGAAGGTGTCTATGGACTTCATTACCGGATTGCCCCGAATAGCAAAAGGTTTCACCATGATTTGGGTTGTAGTAGACCGACTCACTACATTAGCAACTTCATACTAAGGAAGCCTACTTTCTCAGTAAAAAAGTGGGCACAAATATATAAAAGAGATAGTGAGATTGCATGGGGTGCCTGTGTCTACTGTGTCAGATAGAGACCCCCGTTTCACATCCAACTTTAGGAAGAGTCTACAGACAAAATTAGAAACTCCGTTGGATTTCAATACAACTTCTCACCCCCAGACTAATGGGAAGAAATAATGATAGATTAAGATATTATAAGATATGTTGCGGCCTATGCAATAAAGTTTTTCAGGAAGTCGGGATGCTCACCTACATTTGATGGAATTTGCTTACAATAATAGCTACCAGTTTACTATTGGAATGTCACCGTTTGAGGTTCTATATGGGAAGAGTTACAGGTCTCTTGTGTGTTGGGATAAGGTAGGAGAGAGGAAGTTGCTAGGACCTGAACTAGTGAAAACCACGAATGAGGCAATACAGAAGATCAGGGCTCGTATGCAAATAGCTCAGAGCAGATAGAAAACCTATGCCGATGTAAGATGTACGGACATGGAATTTGAGACTGGTGATAAGGTGTTCATAAATGTGGAACTTATGAAAGGTGTTCTAAGGTTTGGAAAGAAAGGAAATCTAAGTCCACGATTTATTGGACCTTTTGAGGTCCTGGAGTGAATTGGCCCATATAGCTTACCTAAAAAAGCAACCAACTGGCTACGTCTACGTCTGTCCCGTGCCACCTAGTCCCTGCCGCCGTTGTGGTTGCCGTTGGATTTGTTTTGGGTAAGTTTTCCGTTGTTGGGTTTCGCTGGATCTTGTGGATTTGGGTAAGTTGGTGTTTCTTTTCTCAATTAGAGCTATTGGCCATGTGTTGTGCTTCATTATTTTTATGACACGCCTTTGGTTGGATTTTGAAGTCGAGTTTTAGAGAAGCTTGGAATTCAAAGGTGCGCCGTCGAGGAAGGTGAAAGTGGTTTCATCATTAGGTAAACTCTTGGGTATTTCAATTTTGGTAATCGTTGTATTTTGCTTTTGGGTCTGAGGTTTCGCAGTTATTTTTGGACTAAAATTTAATGCGTTTATTTATATGTTATGGTCGTTACTCTAAGTCGCTATCATCGTTTGGTTGTCTAATTTTATCTGTGGATTTTCGATTAAGGTAAGTAATCTTACTACTGGAACTGCCCATGTTCAAGGCAATGTAGTTATGATTTACTGAGGATTTGATGATGGTTTGATGTTTATGTTTACCTTGTTGATATGAGGATTTAAAAGACTAGATGCACATAGAGATATTCGAATGCTAGCATGATTTAAGTATATTAACATTCTATGAGATTCTATTTGATCTGAGGATGATGAGATGTATATGTATGTTATAGAACCATGTTGTGATACTTGTGATGCTGTAATCGTGATAGTATCCTCACTATTAGTTAGATGCCCACTAGAGGTTTTGTGTCCTTCGGGATTCACTAGAGGTGGTGCTTTCCTTCGGGATTTACCAAAGGTTATGTGTCCTTTGGGATTCACTAGAGGTGGTGGTTTCCTTTGGGATCCACCAGAAGTTGTGTTTCCTTCAGGTTTCACTAGAGGTTTCCTTCAGGATTCACTAGAGGTTGTGGATCCCATGGGACTTACTAGAGGTAGTGGGTATACTTAACTACATTAGGATGAAGTTCAGTTATTCATGTATGTATGTATCCCATGAGGACTAGGGAGTGCTTACGTCCTACCAGAGATAGGCATCTACAGGACATAGATGCCTAGCTTGACCCCGATAGTGGGGTTACTTACTGAGTATTTTATACTCATCCTTTCTGATGTTTATATTTCAGGTAAGGGCAGGGACGCACCGGCGAATGACCAGAGGAATCCAAGAACGAGCCACTGGGGACCAGTTTTATGCTCTGCTCATGATATTTAGATTTCTTTTCATGTTTATCAACTTTCAGTTTTGATGTTTGAAACTTACTGTTAAGATTTGTTTTCAGACCTATTTATTATCATTTATGATTTGTGGATACCTTATCATTTATTTTTAATATTTGAATTTAATGGAGGTCTTTTGAATTTACCTTATTTATTTAGCATTTATTTCACTATAAAAGGGTGTCGTTTTGAGTTTCATGCATGCATGTGTTTAGTAACGACCTAGCTTGATTCCTAAGGGGTCGAGTCGTTGCAAGATTCTTAAAACCATACATGAGCATACAATCCCTCGTTCTCCGTAGATACTTTAGGATATTCTTAACGGTGGTCTAGTGATTAAATCTTGGATTAGACTGATATCTATTGACTATCCCTACCGCATAGCAGATATCAGGTCTAGTACATAATATCGCATACGTTAGGCTGCCAACAATCAATGCATAAGGGATCCGTCTCATTTCCTCAACCTCTTGGGGTGTCTTAAGACATTGTTCCTTAGACAAGATAACTTTATGCCTTAAAGCTAGTAAGCCTCTCTTGGAGTTCTGCATCGTATACTTGACATACATTTTGTCAATGTATGATGCTTGAGATAGAGCTATCGTTTTGTTCTTGAGATCTCTAAAAATCTGAATTCCTAGAAAAAACTGAGCCTCTCCCAAATCTTTCATTTGAAATTGGGTTGCTAGTCAGTTCTTAACTTCAATCTTTCATTTTGTCAATGTAGACTTACGTCATTTCCAATGAGTAGGATGTTGTCTACATACAACACTAGAAAAAGTAATTAACTGTTGATAATCATCTTGTATACCCAAGGCTCATCAACATTCTGATCAAAGCCTTAAGATTTTATTGTATTACCAAATTTTATGTTCCAAGATCGAGAATCTTGCTTCAATCCATAAATGAACCAATTAAGCCTTACTCTTGACCTTGGGTAATGAATCCTCAGACTGCTCCATATAAATAGTCTCCTCAAGATTGTCATTCAAAAAAGCAGTCTTGATGTCCATTTGTCAAATCACATAGTCATAATATAAGGCAATGGACAGAAGGATCCGGATAAACTTTAACATGGCAACAAGTGAGAAAGTCTCCTCATAGTCGACTCCCTCAACTTGGGTATAACCTTTTGCCACTAGTCTAGCCTTGAAGGTTTGCACCTTCCCATCAGCACCCCGTTTTCTCTTGTAGATCCATTTGTAATCTATAGGTTTAACCTCATCTGGTTAATCTACAAGATCCCAAACCAAATTGAAGTACATCGACTCCATTTCGAGATCCATAGCTTTGATCTACTCATCTTTGTCAACATCCTTCATTGCCTTCTTGTAAGATAATGGATCCTCAACATCTCCGTTAGCTACCATAGCTAGGATTTATGTTTAACCTATATAACGGACAAGCGGGTTTGTAATCCTTCCACTATGTCTAGGCTTCCTCAACACTTGAGGTGGATTTAACCTACTTGACGATCCAACTTAAATAACTCTTGTTGAGATGTTGGGTTCTTCAACAACTCCTTTTGAAGTTATGGTAGTTTCTTTAGAAATTTCATTCAACACTATTTTACTGCAGTGCTTGTGCTCCCTTATGTGGTCTTCTTCTAGAAAAGTAGCGTTTATCGATGCGAATACTTTATTTTTCTTAGGGTCGAAGAAGTAAATACCTCTCGTTCCTTTGGGATATCCTACAAATAGGTACAATTTTAAATGAGGTTCCAGCTTTTTAGGATTTGCCTCAAGCACATGTGTTGGGCAACCCCATATTCTGAAATGACGTGAGCTAGCTTTATGGCTATTCTATAACTTCAAAGGTGTTCTCGTAACACTTTTGGATGGAACACAGTTCAAAATATACACTGCATTTTATACTACAAAACCCCAAAATGAATCGGGTAAGGAAGCGTAGCTCATCAAACCATGTTTAACGGGGTTTGATTTCTCCTTTTTAATACACCATTTTGCTTAGGTGTACCAGGTGCTGAGAGTTGGGATACTATTCCATGCTCTATCAAATAGTTCTGAAATGTAAGATCTAAAAATTCTTCATCTCGATTAGATCAAAATGTCTTAATTGTTCTATTTAATGAATTTTCAACTACGGCCTTAAAACTCTTTGAACTTTTCAAAGGATTCATACTTATGTTGTATTAAATAAACATACCAATACCTTGAATAATCATCAGTAAAGATGATGAAATATTCAAACTCTCCTCTTGCTTTATCATTCATTGGACCACAGAGGTCAAAATGTATTAACTATAAGGGTTCTTTGGTCCTATGTCCTTTTCTAGTAAAAGATCTTTTAGTCATTTTGCCTTCAAGGCATGACTCAAAGAGTTTTCTTCGAACTCACTTGGAAGTCCATTCTTTACAATCTCTTAATCCTATTGAGATTGATGTGCCCTAATCTTAGGTGCCAACGTTGGGCATTTTCTTTAGGAGAAATTGTAAGTCTTTTATTTTAAGTTACCGTAGTTTTAAACATTTCAATGTTAAGGAGGACTTTAGTTGCCAACGGTCTTAGCACATAAAGATTGTTTTCCAACTTAACAGGAAAAATATTAATATCATTCTTTGAAATAAACACTTTATTTACAGAGAATTGAATATAATAATATTGTTCTAACAAACACGTTACAGAAATTAAGTTCCTCTTCAAACCAAGAACAACATATACATTTTCAAGTAAAATATATTTACTTTGTAAAGTCAGCTAGAGTCCTCCCACTGCCATAGTTGAGACGATGTGCCTAGTTCCAACTCGTATTGCCATCTCCCTAGCTTCCAATTGCTGATAGAAACTAATTCCTTAAAATGAAGTACAAACATAGTTAATGGCACCTGAATCATTATCCAGGCAGAATCACCATTCTCCACTAAACAGGTCTCCAATACAAGTAAATCATATTTGCCTTACTTGGCTTTCTTTTTTTCTGCTAAGTATTTAGGACAGTTCCTCTTTTAATGTCCCTTGTGGTTACAATGGAAGCAGATTCCCTTTGCAGTTTTGGCTTTCTTGCCCTTTTGGGCATCAACTGGTGGGTTAGCTTTCCCCTTTCCACCTTTCTTCTTCTTCCAATTTTTGGTGCCTGAAGAAGAAGAAACAGACTTAGTTCCAAAGGACGATCCCCTGTAAAACTTCTTTGAGGATGAAGCAACATTTTCCTCTCCCTTATGTTCCTTGCTTTTCATCAACGATTGAAAAGTCTGAAGCTCATTGAGCAAGGTAGTCAGGTTGTAGTCAATTTTGCTCATAACAACATTACTACAAAACTGAAGAAAACTTTCAGGTCAAGGTTCCAAAATGAAGCTAACTTAACTTGTTTCATCAATGACAGACCTATTCATCTCCTCCACATTGAAGTGGACCATCATGTTGAGAACATGTTCTCTAATAGATGCCCCTTCTTGCATATAGGCATTAAAGATGTGTTTAAGAGCATCATGCCTAAGTTATGCGAACAATTGTCTGAACATCCCCTACAAGGACTCCATGATCTCACGGGCCGTGAGCATGGACTCATGCTTTTTGGCCAAGATTTTAGAAAGACTTGCCAAAATGTACGGTCGGACCTTCTTGTTTGCCCGTGTCTATCGCTCGTATGCTTATCGAACATTTCGAGCAACATTTGGAGCTGGAATGGGAGGACAATCCTTTATTAGGACAATTCAGAGGTCATCGATGATCAGAATAGTGTTGATTGTGTTTTTTCAGGTTGTGTAATTTTTGCCCGTTAGTTTGTCGGCGGCGAGTAAATTAAGAGTCACATAAATCATTATAAATAAATTGCTAAAAAGCATACAAATTATTTATATTAGTATATTTTCATTAAACCATTAGGAAAAACTAATCAATTTTAGCAAAATAATCTAATGTACCCTAAGTGACATTTATTTTGCAATGATGCTTCAGTGAGACGGGATAAAAACCCCATAGGATGATCAAGTGTGAAGGAAATCAGACATGCGGATTTCCATGAGCAGCAGAATGATCGTTCCAAATTCCATTCGTAATTGAACATAAACAATTACAGTAAAAAAATGAAAACTAACAAATCATGCATAATACGAAATTACAGCATGCTTATAAAATAATCAAGAGAATGATTATACAAACCGTTGAAGACTCATTCTTTAAACTCCCTCGATCATGAACGCTCATTCAGTCTCCAAGATAGCGATACAAGAACGGAGCAGAGTAACAGCAACCACCACACGAACAATGCGAACACACAACGAAAGGCCTCCAAAACCTCGAACTCAGTCGAGTTGAGTGAGGTCACCACCACAATGATTACCTTGGTATTTTCGATTTGAGAATCCAGAAGTGTGAGCTTTGTATGGACTTGGTTAGAGGAAGAGACTGGAGAAACAACAATCGTGTAGACGATTGAGCAAATGGGAGATGAAAAGTGTCTATCGTATAGAAGAATACTCAATCGTGTAGAAGAAGGCAACCTATCATATAGACAATGCTCTGCGATCGTTTAGCTACAACAAGTTGAGTGAACTATCTTATAGTGACACTCCACGATCGTTTAGTCTCTCTACTAGCTATCGTTTAGTGAAACGATTTCACTTGATAGAAATCCGTGAGTTTCTTTTCGAATTAAGCAACTCTTCTAAATTTAAGAAAATATTTTTCCTTTTATCTCACGGTTACCATAAAACCACCAACAACCCCCCACTCAATTGGTTATTAGAGAAAAGGAGATAATTATCCAATAATTAATATTATTATAAATAAATATGATAACCAACTTACCATATTATATTTATAACCTATAGTTTTAATATTTCATCTCATGAAACACATAAACCATAATTCTTTTTCTATTTCGTGGTACTTGATGTAAATCATATTTATATTAATCCTTCACCTGATGTATCTCATACATCACACCGATTATATCATATATAATCGAATTTTCTCTTGTCAATTTGAACATTTCAAATCAACCCCAAGAACTGATTCTCAACTTGAATCCATTGAGCTACCAAGGGGACCTTAAGGACCAGTAGCTTGAAGCTCCAACGATACGTGAATAACTGACTAAACTCTTTAGTCACGGGATCCACCATCTGTTAACTGCCAGACACTCCACTAAAGACCGATAGCTACACTCTTCTTACTACAAATATATTTTATGTTCTTATCAACCAATCAATAGTGCGATAACCCTTCACAGATCGCTTGTAAGTACAGTTGGGCCAATTTACTGTTATGCCCCTATAGTTACATCTAACTCCTTAAGTACCATTGATCTCTCTAATGAACATAAGTCATTATCCTATTATAACTGAATCCTCTCTTCCAAAGAGAAGTTGTAGCCACTATGTTCAAGACCCAGAATCAGCCCTTAAAGGGGCAATCTATCTACTTACCCCTGCTTCGAGGAAGGAGTGAATTCCATCTTGTGTAACTGAGTTCTCAACTCCCAAATTAGACAAATCCCAAAAAAGGTAGGCTTGTTGAGTTGGCAATCTGGCCATTCTTATCCATACTAATCAAAGGACTGCCCTCAAAGGCAGAAGTTCCTAAAACACTCAGGATTAAAGTCATGTCACCTATGGTCATTTAGGTAAGATGTAAGTCTCAAGTATCAACGACGTTATATAAAGAGATGAATCATCTTGTGGTCCGGTCTTATACAAACTCTTCGTATAGGATACCCAGCTCCCATGTCTCCACATGAATGGTCAGGATCAACCATCTGTAGTAGTTCACCACACTTGCAAACCTCTACAAAGCGGGTCGTATCCGTAGTGTCACCAAGATCAGGTATCCTTCCTTAATCCTTATACTACTGACCTTTTTAGGTTATCACTTATGGCATGATCCACTTGTATATCTCATATACATGCTTAAGTTTATATACAATAACCATGGAGCTTGGTTAATTGGATATGAGTAAATGCAAATTAAAATAACTCTTATTTTATTCATAACAATGTGTATAGTTTACAAACTATGAGACTCCGGGAGAATTAGGACATCAATCCCAACAAAGTGCCCCTTCACTGGATGAGACTGTCTCAACCAATAGACATAACAACTCCTTGTTACTATAACTATCAATCACCATTGTTCGATCCAGAAATGTTAAAGTCGCTTAACATTTCTTATAAGTATAATCCTTCATTTTAGATTCTAGAGTTTCGCCCCAATGAGCCAACTGTAGGGAACAATCAATTGGGGCAAAAACTAAAGTAACCCTTATCCATTTCTGAAGTTTGAATAAAGTGTCATGCAAAAATGTCATCCGTATGGGGACACTCAAGGTGCCATGAGGTTGTGCATGAAAGTTCATTTCAAACTAATGAGAGAGACCGAGGGATGTGTTGTCATATGTCCCACTTCCACTTACTATAAACACTCTCTCTATTCACCTTGATATTAATCTATACAAACACCATCCGTAGGGGAACACTTAAGGTGCCTCAAGGCTGAGTATAAATCTCAAAATAAAGTACCATATACCTCATTTTCCTTCCACTGAGCATTTTACCTACGATTAATTAACTTAAGAAAATTCGACAACTGATTTTAACTAAGTGATAGTTTAATTTGTGCAAAAACATCATTTGCTTTGGATAGTTAAAATTTTTTTATTAAGGTTCATAAAATACTTTAACAAACATTAACAAATAATTGCATCCTTGTAACAAACCTATCTAATTCACCCTTTCAGGTCAGTTCCTAGGTAAGGGTTTTATGTTTACGTCAATTTAAATACCTTAGCCTAGACAGAACTAGCCTTAGACAAAAGGTCCCTTATAGATACATTTGTTACAAATTTAATCTTTTAATTAAAACCAATTTAATCTTATTAAACCGATTAAAAGATTAAATTAAATTTCTAATCTCATTAGAAAAATAATCTTAGGTCTATATAATTCAAATTTTTAAAACTATTTTAAAAAAGAATTTAACCTAAGGTTTGCATGCAATTCTGATTTATTGATTTTAATATCTAATTTTATTTTGTTATAACAATTATAAGAAAATGAAATAAATCAAAACCATACATTGCATCTATTGACATACTTAGTAAATTATAACAATCATAAAATACCTAAGGTAATGTCATGTTTCATGCAATTTCATTTCATTACTAACATACATAACACTTATATACTAAAGTAATGAAATAATTAATAACATACTTCAAACATACATCCATACAATGTATATAACTCTTATAATATATTAATACATATATTATAACTCTTATACTAAAGTAATGAAATATATTAATAACATACTTCAAACATACATCCATACAATATATTATAACTCTTATAATATATTAATACATATATTATAACTCTTATACTAAAGTAATGAAATATATTAATAACATACTTCAAACATACATCCATACAATATATTATAACTCTTATAATATAAATGATGCATGTATATGTTGTTAATGCATGTATATATATATATTATAACATTTATATTATATGATGCATGGACATACTATAAAATTAAATCCTTCAACTATATATTATAACATTTATAATATAACATGATGTATGAATAAAATGCATAACCTATGGTGAGATTTTATACTATATGGCATACATTATGGTATATTAGAATAAAATTTAAATCATACATCACATGCATAATTTAAAGGCAATCAATGAATCAAGATTGGACACCTAAAACAACAAAAAAACTAACTATTACAAATTAATAGTCATCCGGTTCGAAATAGGTGAATCGGGCCTTGAACCGCTTTAACCAAACCATGTATTGCTCGAACCAACCATGAACTCGTCCAGAAGAATCTAATCAACCAGAACTGGAGAACCCACGAACCGAACCAGACCAGCAAACCACGAACCGCACGTGAACCGGTGCTGGACCGCGTGTCTTCTCCGTCTCAGAGCGTCGCGACGCTACGGAGAAGAATTTCATCCATCGCGACGCTACTGTATAGTCGCCCACAGTACGCTACAGAGAAGAATTTCATCCTTCTAAATGCTTCAAATTTTTGCATCGTTTTCTCCAAAAATTGACTAGGAACAGCACGAGCAACTTAAGAACAGTAAAATATAGATCAATAGTAATTTTATGCCCCAAAACATGAGTTCTTACAAAATAATTTTGTAAAAGGAAAGTGATAAACTAAATGCCCAATCCCGAAAACATCAATAATTGTAAACGACTTTCTCTCACCATTAAACTATAAAAACATTCTAAAATTTTGAAAAAAATTGGGCAAAAAAATTTGACTCTGATATCAATTGAAAGAACCATTGAAGGTTCATGAACGAAAACGGGGATCGGACCCAAATTCCAAAATTTACAAAATAAGAATTTTATAGTGAATAAAAAACCGTATGCATTTAATTAATTTTACAGCATGCAAAGAGAATTTTACATAAGAAATATGGGTTTAGAAAACCTTTACCTTTGAAGATAGATCTTCAATGGAAATCCCTCAAACAAAACGAACACCACCACAAAAGTTACCTTAGTATTCTATGGATGAGAATACAGGAGTTTTGTGGGCTCTGGCTATTTTGGAAGAGGGGGACAGAGTAGAGAAGAGAAAGATGATGGGGAAGGAATCTCAACACCTTTTTTTTTCTCTGTCTTTTCCTGTGTAAACACACCAGAGGAAGAAGACCAAAAACAAACTGCCCTACTATCACGACTTAGAGAGAAAAAGGGTGGGGGAGTTACAACTTCATCCCAAAAATTATTTTTTAAAAAATTAAATTAAATTAAACTAAATTATTTTTAATAAATAAATTAATATATATTTATATGATAACTACCTTATCATATAATATATATATTAAACTATATGTTATATCAAATATAACATATTACTTATGGTTTTTATATTGTATCAAATACAATATAACCTATAGTTTAAATTTTCTTGTACTAATGACTTTTAATATAAATCACATTTATATTAAAATTAATTATATGAATCCAGTTTACATAATTAATATTTGAATCATATTCAAATATTTATTTTCTCTCAAATGAACTTTATATTATAATGTACCAAATGCATTATAGTAATTGTATCATATATAATAGATTAAATTAATTATATCACATATAATTAATTCCCTCAATCAAATTGAACAATTCAAATTAATCCAAAAATTGATTCTCATTAATTCTCGTTGAGCTACAAAGGGGACTTCATGGACTTGTAGCTTGAAGCTCCAACAATACGTGAATAATTAATTAAACTCCTTTAGTTAAATTATTCACCATCCATTAAGTGTCGGGCACTCCACTAAAGATCGACAGCTACATTATTCGCACTAAAAAATATATATTTTTGTGTCCATTGGAGATAACCAGTCAACAGTTTGATGACCCTTCAAAAATTGCTCGTAAGTACAGTTGAGCCATAATTACCGTTTTGTCCCTATAGTTACATTTAACTCCTTAAGTACCACTGATCCCTCTAACGAACAATAAATCATAGTCTAACTATGACCAAACCCCTCTCGGTCCAGGAGAGGGTGTGACGCCACATTGTTCATGAAGGAAATCGGATTCGAGATTTCCATGAGCAGCGGAAGAACGATAATTCCAAATTACAATAATGAATGAACAATGAAAATTACAGTCAACTTCAAACAAACGGTTATACAATTCATACAAATAAATTACAGCATGAATAACAAATGCACAAAGGGCAAACTGAACGAACAATGGCAGAAGCGTCTCCACGCTCGGTTGCGCAAATGCTCGAATAATCAGCAACCTCGAACGCTCAATCTACACTACCGTAACATAGCACGAACACTTCGCGTTTGTTCTCAACGATCGCCTCGGTCACGAACTCCTCAGCAACACGAACGACCTCTACAGCACCACGAACGGCCTCCAGAAAACCTTGACGGTGTCGAGGTGAGTCTGACACCACTAACAAGACTACCTTGGTATTCTCGATGTGAGAATTCAGAGGGTGGGCTTCGTTCGGACTTGGTATGAGGCAGACGGAGGAGGAAACATCGATCGCATACATGACTGGCCAAGTAGGAGATGGCGGAGACTTATCGTATAGGTCGATGCTCAATTGTTTAGATAAAGTTAAGCGATCATCTAGCAAAAGATATGCGATCATTTAGCTTGGTCTGTCGCCTACAGACTCTACACGATCGTTTACTTTAGGCAAACGATCGTCTAGCAAAACTATGTGATCGCTTAATAAATATTGCACGATGTTTAGCTCGCCACTGCACGATCATTTAAATCACCCAGCCGTCGTTTAGTAAATATGTATTTACTTGACGACTCCATGAGTTTCTTTTGTGCGAGAGAGAAAACTAAAAAAAAAAAACTTTTTAGCGTTTGTAAAACTTCTTTTCAAAATATGAAAACCATTTTCCTTTTAAACTCACGGTTACCATGATTCAATATCCACCTACTACATTGGTTATTTAAAAGAAGAAAAATTAATTATCCAATAATTAATATTATTATAAATATAAATGATAACAAACTTATCATACTGTATTTATAACCTATAGTTTTAATATTTCATCTCATGAAACATATAAACCATAGTTCTTTTTCTATTCCATGGTACTTAATTTAAATTTCATTTACATCAATCCTCCACTATATGTATCTCATACATCATATCGATTATATAATATATAATCAAAATACATCTTGTCAATTTTAACATTTCAAATCAACACCAAGAACTGATGCTCAACTAAATCCATTGAGCTACCAAGGGGACCTCATGGACCTGTAGCTCAAAGCTCCAATGGTACGTGAATAACTGACTAAACTCTTTAGTCACGGGATCTACCATCCATTAACTGCCAGAAACTCCACTAAAGACCGATAGTTGAACTCTTCTTACCATAGATAAATTATATGTCCATCTTAACCAATGAGCAGTGCGACAACCCTTTACAGATCGCTAGTAAGTACAGCTGGACCAATAACCGTTATGTCCTTGTAGTTACATTTGTCTCCTTAAGTACCACTGATCCCTATAATGAACATAAGTCATAGTCCTACTATGACCGAGTCTTCTCTTCCAAAGAGAAGTTGTAGTCACTATGTTCAAGCCCCGGAATCAGCACTTAAGGGAGTAATCTCTCTACTTATCCCTACTTCGGGAAATGAGTGAATTTCATCTTGTGGATTGAGTTCCCAGCTCCCAGATCAGACCCCCCATAAAGGTAGGCATGTTGAATTGGCAATTTGGCCACTCTCACCCATACTAACAAAGGACCACCTTTAAAGGCAGGAGTTCCCAAAACACTCAGGATTGAGGTCGTGTCATCTATGGTTGTTTAGGTGAGATGTAAGTCTCTAGTATCATCAGCGTTATATACGGAGTCTAGTCATCTCGTGGTGTAGGTCTTATAAAAACTCTTTGTATAGGACACCCCCGTTTCACGTCTCCACATGAATGGTCATGATCTACCATCTGTAGTAGTTTACAATCTACAAAGCGGGTTGTATCTGTAGTGTCACAAGGATCAGGTATCCCACCTTAATCCTTATACTACAAACCTATTTAGGTTATCACTTAAAGTATGATCTACTTGTATGTCATATATACATGCTTAAGTTCACATAAGATAACCAATGAGCTTTGTTTATTGGATATGAGTAAATGCCAGAATTAAATAACACTTATTTTATTCTTGAACAATGTGTATCTTTACAAAACAACGAGACTCCGGGAGAATTAGGACATCAATCCCAACAGTTCAAGCCTCGAAATCAGTTCTTAAGGGAGCAATTTATCTACTTACCCCGACGTTGGGGAATGGGTGAATTCCTTCTTGTGTAGCTGTGTTCCCAACTCCTCAATAAGAAGAATCCCCAAAATGGTAGGCTTATTAAGTTGGCGATCTGACTACTCTTACCCATACAAATCAAAGTACCGCCTTCATAGGCAGAAATTCACAACTTACTCAGGATTTAGGTCATGTTACCTATGGTCATCTTGGTGAAATATAAGTTTCTATTATGAACGATGTTATATAATGAGACTAGTCATTTTGTGGTCCAGTCTTATACAAATTTCTTTGTATAGAATACCCTTGCTCACATGTCTCCACAGATCACTTGTAGCACTTTACAACAATTGTAGCATCTCGTAGTGTAACTAGAATAAGATATTCATCCTTATCCTTCTACTATAGACTATTTAGGTTATCACTTAAACATGGTCCACCTATATGTCTCTATATACATGTTTAAGCTACAAGATAACCTTGGATGTTTGTTTATTTGTTTGTGGATTAATGTAACTAAATGTCAAATAAAATATCACATATTTTATTAGATAACTAAAATATTTATACAAATACAATTACAAACTATAAAACCCTACGAGATTTAGGGCATCAACCACAACACCTCTGTAAAGTCTTGATTCTACATTCAATATTGATTCTACCTCCGTGATTATCGGGTTATGGTCAATCATCGAGTCCACATGATCAACATTGACAACCGCCTCAGATATATCTATATCCTTCACATTAACGTCGACGTTAGAATCCACTGACATGTCCACTTCATATACAAACTCATCATTAGCATAATCCTCAGATAGATCCACATATTCCCTGTTGAACAACCCATTCGTATCGTCTCCCAAATCTAATAGACATACATTATTATTCAATGGACTTAATGATTGCACCTCGTTGAAACCCATATTGTATTTAGGAATAAACTTAAGTTCAGATGCGAATGGTAGAACATTTTGGGTCATTTGGACTGGATATGACGGTACTATACTTCTAGATTTATAGACTACTACTGGTAACTTCAATACTAAAAGAGTCACTTGAGATACATCGTCGCCAGTTAAAAAAAATGAAGATCTTCTTGATTACTGATTATGAAGGCAGATGCATTCGACCTAACATTGTACAAACACCTTATAACCAATTCAAACTCAATGAAATTTATCACACTGATTCTATATATTTCCCGTAAAAACTCCTCATACTTTATTCCGACGTGACAATTAACCCTTTCAATTGACGCCCTACATATTCTTTCTCATTCTCCTTCCATTCACCCCCAAAACAAACAAATATACAAGGCACCTCTGAAAAAAATCATACACAGGTACAAAAAAGTTAATAAAATAATTCAAAATCTCGGGGGACTGCGTAATCTCAGTGCATCTATATAAATATCTCGCCCGAGATTTCAAACCCTGCATTAAATATCGAGGTAAAAATAATCAATCACTGCTGAGATTATTTAATTTCTATCGAGATTACGTAAACAACCACGAAAGCATAAATTATTGGGCTCAAAAGTATGCAAATAACAACTAAAACACATTTACAAAAAACAATATTGATATATATATACCTTGTTTTTCTTGATCATATGCAAAAAGATGAGACATGAGGGTGTGAGGACTTCCAAACACTAGGAAAATTTTTGGGTAAATGTTTAAGAAACTTGTTGAGCAAGCCAATTTTTAGGTTTCTCAAAAAATGGGATATTATAATCATATAATAATATTTTTATTACTAAGGGCATATTCTTGTTTTCCCATCCATCGACTTTGATATTCAAACGTTCAAAAAACTACCATAATCTTGGGTCTGATCTCGCACCGAGAAGGTCCGAGAAAAACCATTCTAACGGGTTTTTAGAAATCGTGTTATTTTTTAAATGTGAAAAGTAGAGAGGATTATTTTGGACAATTTTTCTTATTATTTATTATTATAGTTATATTAGTGATATTTTATTACTTATTTTCTATCTTTTCTATAGATTTGTCTATAATTTAATGAAGTGTTGATTGACTTCTCATATCGACATCGAATCTATAAAAGCTTTGATGGATGGTTTTGCTAGAATAGGTAATAATGAGGTTACTATTTTTATTAGTAAATGATGCGGAGAAGGCTTGTAATATTGATCTACACGAAACTTGGCGGACTATTGAAATAGTGGAAACTAACTTAGGCTACGTTCAATTATTTTAAAATGTATTCCTTTGAACGGATTTTGTTTTGAGGAAATCCTTCAAACAAGTTAATTTAAATGGTTAAATAATACTATCATTTTTATTCTAAGAAAAAAATATTTTTGTGAATTTATTTTTACAATTTATAAAGAGAACATTAATAGAAGCTATTTTTGTTTTAGAAAAAAATCAACAACAAACTAATAGCAATGAGTAATTCTAAAATTTATTGAAACAAATTTTGGACCGTCGAGTATAGGGATCAAAATGAAACAAAATCCATGAACGGAAACCAAAATGGTATTTTTACGAATTTAAAATGGATCAACTTTGGAATTTATATACTCATTTTTGCTCTATAGATATTTACTTAAAATATAACTTAGCTTATTGAGATATTTTAAAGCTCGATGATTGAATATTTATTCTAGCTACTTTTGTTGAAATTTAAAAAAGAAAAAAAAAAGAAAAAAGAAAAGAACACAAAAGAAACCATCTCAAAGTTACTTCATTTGTTATAATCACACCCTTAATTTTTTATTTAATGAATCATTCTCTTGGACTCATGAAATTATTGCAATTTAACCTTTAAATATTACAAAAGGCATAAATATTTTAAATATTATAATTTCCACTTTTGGTGGGTAATATTTCTTTCAAAAAAAAAAAAAAAAACTTTCGGTGGTATATTTAAAAAAAAAAAAAAAAGAAATTCTCTTTAAATGTGATATATTTATAGTGAAATCAAAATACAACTTCCTATTTTAATCGCAATAGAAGTAGATCTAAAATATAGCAGCCATATTTATAAACTTCTTCAGATCTGTGTTTGCATGTGTATACAAAAGTAGCTTTCATTATTATTTATTATTATTATTATTATTTTATTAAAATTTCATTCTGCTTAACTGTCATGAAAACATCCAAACAAACTATCAACATGCTTTTGTCTGTAAAATGTCAATTTTTTTTAATAAAACGTAGATGATTTGAAGTACAAGTTTCTTGATTATTAACACATCAGTTGAATCTCATTGAATTCGAATAAATTTCGTTCTATCTTTAATTATTTTATCATATATGATCCATCATATATTCCTTCACGTTCTAAATTAATGCAATTGGGAATTTGTCAACGTTCGGAATATAAATTTATTTTAAACTAAATTCCTTTTTCATGTGATACTTTCTCTTTCATTTACCTTTTTTTTATTATTATTATTATAATTAAAATATATCTTCAATCCATGTGCTTTTGAAATTTATGTGATTTAAATTTGGAATGGGCCGATGACGTAATATTTCGGCCCATAATGCCAAATGACCCAATTTTATAAAAACCTGTCAATGGACCTTCTGCTGACGTCATCACGATATGAGATTACAAAAATGCCCTTCCAGTCTACATGATACTTGTGTGCTCAAACGCAACGGTCATTCTAGTTGCTCAAACTTCTCGTGTAGTGTCGTTCAATCTCGCTTTGCAAAACCATCATCCATCTACTACCGTAATCAAAGTTCTTGGGTAAGTGAATTTAATTTTTGTCTTACATGTAGTGTGGCATCTATTTAGGTGGGTTTCGTTTGCGAAGTTCTTGGTTTCATCTGTTTAGGTTGGTTTTGTTTGCGAAGTTCTTGGTTTTGTAGATTGGTTTCGTTTGTTTAGGTGGGTTTCGAGGTTTAATCAGTCGCGTCTATTTTTTATTTTGGGTTTCGATGTGTTTTCGATGTATTCTACATTGTTTGAAGACAAAGAAGGTATAGTTAAAGCCAGACAAGGTAGAGAGCGAATTTTGCGAGAGCGACATAAGCGAGATTGGCGTTAGCGAGACGGGCGAGAGCGAGATAAGCGAGTTAAGTGAGATTGGCAAGAGCGAGACTTTAATAGTATGTATTGTTAGTGATTCTTTAAGTACGAACCTGCTAACTGATAAATTGAATATTCATACAATGCAAGAGTAATTCAAGATATCAAAAGCTTTGAAAATACGTGAAGCTGATAGGTTTCCCGGAAAAATAATGAGTATGGCCCACGTTGCGAATGCCAACAAGATTGTGAAGAAGAAGCTTACCAGAAGGCAGTTAGAGATGTTCAAGAGAATAGTTTCTGGGGATTTGTAGACATTGAATTTGTATTCAACAACCCACTTATCCACCATATGTTATTGAGGGAAGTAAAGATGCAAGGAGCGAACTCGATTAGTTTCCTTGTCAGAGGAAAGGTTGTCACATTTTCGAAGGACGATTTTTTTATTGATAACTGGTTTGTGGTGGTCCCCTATGCGAGTTGTACGGAGTGAGGAGTCCTCACAAGAACTTGCGACAAGGTACTTTGGTAATCGATCGACCTCAGACGCATTCTACCTGAATTTATTGGAAGAAGAATACAAGAATTTGGTATTTGAAAACGATGACGATGCAGTTAAAATCACCCTAGTATATTACAAAGGTTGCAATGATGGGTAAGAACATGCAAAAGAGTGGTTGTCGATCGTACTCTTTTTGAAGATGTTGAAGACATAGACTATTACAACAGTCTTGATTGGAGTATAATTATTTGGCAGAGGACACTCGACGCCCTCAAGACTGCACTGAATGATAAGGTTTGTTTATACAAGGAGAAGGTGAGGGGAAATAAAAATTATGTTGTAAAATACTCACTCCGTGGATTTCTCCAAGCATTTCAGGTAGATGTTACTTAACTTAATTTTATCTTTGGTTTAACATTAACATAGTTATAAATACGAGTTGTTTCATATTTAGGTGTGGACGTACGAGATCCTATCGTCGACAACAAGGAACATTGCCACTCGAAAGAGCAAGGTAGTTGTGCCTTGTATATTACGGTGGTCATGCTCCTACTCAGTGTCATTCAAAGTACTCGAGAGAGACGTTTTTATTATCAAAATGTAAGTATAATCTAACCACAATATGTTTATTCGGTTGTTAAATGTAGACTATCTTACTGGGTTGGATCCTTAATACAGACAAAAGTCAAAGAGGGTCTTGTCATGTTTGATGCTGAGAAGGAGTTTCGGGACACCCCAATTGATAGACGAATTGTAAGACAAGTACACTCCGACACCGAGAGTTCAGGGACCTCTAGTAGTTCAGAGAGTGGCAGTAGTTCAGACGATAGTTTTGAAGGTGGGGAAGGTGATGAGTAGGATAATTCAAAAGGTGGAGTGAGGGATGACGAATCTAATGCGGACATGAACATCCACCAGTCTTCTTACATCCCCAACGAGGATATGTTTCATGATGTGCTGGTGAGTGACGTACGTCCTGAGCTTGAGGAAGAGCGTTTTATCCCTGAGGAGGATCGTTCTGAGCCTGAGGTTTTGGGCAACAAAGAGGGAACCAATGTTGATTCTCTTGTATAATACTTGCGGAGTATTGACAGCTCAATATCGAGCTTGGATGGCCGTGTATCGAAGTTGGAGATGGACATGAGAGACATCAAAGCACAATTGTCAACCACTTTGTCTCTATTACAATATATGAAGGGTTCCATGGTGTTTAAGGCGACAAGATCCCCATGTAACCCATCCCGCCTCGGTCACCCACCCAACCTGTACCTAGGTCACCTACCCGCCCTGGCTGCATCTTTGATCATTCCAACAATCATATTGTCCTTAAAGTTAGAAAGAATATTATTTTCTATGTGGTATGTGCACAATCCATGAAATTCCATAGGAAAGACTGCACGAATGGCATTGCCAATAGATACCGCTCGATCAAACATAAATACCAAGTTAGGGGGCTCTCCAATGACACACATCAAATTCGATATAAACCACTTCCAAGCTCGATTAGTTTCATTGTCCACTATGGCATATGCTAGTGGATATGCTTGGTTGTTACCGTCTATGGAAACGCCGACCAACATGGTCCCTTTGTATTTTCCTTTCAAATGCGATCCATCAACAATTATCATAGGCCAAAAACTTGTAAAACCTCCAATACAAGGCCCTAATGCCATAAACATGTACTTGAAATGCATATCATTTTCAAGTTCGATTTCAAATCTTGTACCTGGATTCTCCATTTTTAACGCTTCACCATATGCATGTAAAGTAGCGTACGACTTGTTGGAACGTACCATCGTGCAGCGGAAGTGACCAGGATCTATAAGCACTCTAATTCATTAATTTTGGCAGAAATGAAAGCATGCTTCGACAGAAATAAATGGGTTTCATGACATACCTTTGTAGAACTTCCTCAGGCTTGAATCCAGCTGCAAATCTCCTTTGAATCTTGTTGTAGACCACCCCAAGATCTTCCATACTATTCTCTTGGTGCTCTAGATTGAGGTGTGAGACACAAAATAAGCTGGAATCAAGGAAATTTGGAGACAAGCTTATTGCAGCAACCCAGCAGAAGAACAGCTTCTTCACACGAATTTTTCAGAGAAATTCTTTTGATTACCTTCCTCAAAATCACTCCAATCTCTTCAATATATTGCAGACTATGTAGGATTGTATCAACAGTAGCAGAAGCACAAAGATCATCTAAACACTCAAATTCACTAATTTTGGCAAAACATAAAGCATGCTTTTGCAGAAACAAGTGAGTTTCAAGACATACCTCTTAGAACTTCTTCAAAGCTCCTTCACTAGCTGCTATCTTCTCCAAATCTTGTTATAAACCACCTCAAGATCTTCCCCACTATTCTATTGGTGCTCTAGATTGATTTGTGGGACTCAAAACAAGCTTGAATCAAGGGTAGAAAGAGAAATGCTCACTGCAAAAAACTAGCTGAAGAACTCTTTCTTCAAACCAATTTTTCTCTCAAAATCTCTATAGATTACATGCCCGATTTTCACTCTAACCTTTTCATTATATTGCAGATCAACATGCAAAGGAGTTGAATGAGTTGCAGCTCATGCTTGGAGAAGACAAGGCAAAGATATTGCTTCTTGTGTGAGCTACTTCAAAAGATGAATAATGGAAAAACTTCATTTTCTATTTAAGTGTTTTGTTTTCTTTTCCTTTTTCAATTTTATCTCAAAAAATCAAATTTTGATTTTATTAAATCTATTTTGATTTTTTAAAAATAAAAATTTTAATTAATTTCATAAATTAATTATTAAATAAAACTTAATTAATTTAATATCAAATATTAAATTAATTTTAACATATATCCATCTTTATATATTTAAATATATAAATTCTCCTATTCCGTTTAATTCCAAAATTAAACATGTAATTATATCTCATATAATTTCTAATTCCCTTAATTCTAATTTGAACGTTTTAAATTAACTTATCATGCTATTCTAGAGCTAGTCCGTTGCGAGCTAGTAAGGGGATCTCGTGGACCTACAGATCATGGGCTCCAACGATCCAAGATTAATTGGCTAAACTCATTATACCAAATTAATCTCCATTTGTTAACTAATGAGTCACTTCACTAAAGCCCATAGTTGCACTCCCCACACTGTAGATATATTATGTCCACATGATTTAACCATAATTAGCAAGTCGACCATTCACAATTTGTTCGTAATAACGGCTGGATCAAATATTTGTTTTACCCCCGAGATTACATCTTATTCCTCAAGTTCCTACTATCCTCTAATGAACAACTGGTTTATGATCCAATCACTAAACCAAACTTTCTCAGCTCAGTGAGAGGGTGGGGCCCTTTGTTCAAGACCTGGATTCAGTACTTAAGAAAACAACCTTTCTCCTATCCCTAAATCAGTTAGGTGTGAACTTCGTCTTGCACCCTACGTCCTCAGCTATCTATCCGGTCTTACCCCTGAAATGGGAGTTTTATTGAGTCGGCGCTGTTAAGCCAACCCTCAACTATGAAAATCTAAGGGCAATCCCGAATAAACAAGAGTTCATAGTTAGCTTAGGATTAAAATCGAGTTACCTAGGTCATCTAGGTGAAATAGTCAGTCTTAAATAGTAAACAACGTTATAAAGTAAAAGTGACTTATTTCTTGGTCCTGATCTTATGCAAACTCATTGCATAAGACGCCCCCACTCCTCATGTCATAACATGTACGAATTAGGATCACATCGTATGTAGCACTTTACAACTCTTTGTAACAATTACAGAGTTGGCCGCATCCAATGGTGTTACTAGAATAAGGTACCCAACCTTATTCATGTACCATAGATCATTTTGACTACTCGAACCCGATCCACTCTTATGTCTCCACATAAAGTTCAAGTACTCATACAATAGTCATGAGTTTTAATTTATTGGATTTAGACTTTCATACAATTTATGAAATCAATAACAAGTATATTGATTATAAAAGACGTTTATTATTTTACAAACTGCGAGTTTTTAGGACATAAAATCCAACAATACTCCCACTTGGACTAAAACTCCAATGGATCAATATATACAAATATGTACAATGTTGAGTTTACACGGAGAGAATAAATGTACAAATACAATAAACTAGGGCATTACAATACCCAAAAATTCTCCCATTTACCCTAGTGATACAAAACTTGTAGACCTGGTCCTACTAAGTGACCCTAGAATACTTTAGTCGAGAGAGCCTTTGTAAATAGATAAGCTAAGTTGTCTTTGAAAGCAATCTGGGTAATGATGACGTCTTCTCTGTGTACAAT
Source organism: Benincasa hispida (assembly GCF_027475165.1). Classification (NCBI taxonomy): domain Eukaryota; kingdom Viridiplantae; phylum Streptophyta; class Magnoliopsida; order Cucurbitales; family Cucurbitaceae; genus Benincasa; species Benincasa hispida. The sequence continues at coordinate 2,820,445 of NC_143481.1, forward strand.
CTCCCTGAGGAGACGATACTTCCGTTCAATATGCTTTCCCATTTTATGGCTTCGTGGTTCTTTTGAATCTGTAACTACTTCACTGTTGTCACAATAGAGAGTGACAGGCAGGTGCATATTAGGAACTACTTTCAGATCTATCAAGAACTTTCTGAGCCATATTGCTTCTTTTGCTGCTTTGCTTGCAGCTACATACTCAGCTTCTATTATGGAATCCACAATACAACTCTGCTTGATGCTCCTCCACACAACTGCTCCTCCGTTAAGACTGAATACTAACCCCGAAGTTGATTTCCTCGAATCAATATCGGTCTGAAAGTCAGAATTAGTGTATCTAGTAAGGATCAGATCCTTAGGACCATACACAATCATATAATCTCTCGTTCTCCGAAGATACTTAAGAATGTTTTTAACAACAGTCCAATGGTCATGACCAAGATTGGACTGAAATCTGTTGACAATTCCTATGGCATAGCATATATCGGGACGTGTACAGAGCATTGCATACATCAAATTCCTAACTGTAGATGCATATGGAATTCGATTCATCTCCTCAACCTTTTGAGGTGTCTTAGGACTCTGTTCCTTAGACAGGTGAGTTCCATGCTTGAAAAGTAAAGATCCTTTCTTGGAATTTTGCATTTTATATCTAAACAACATCTTGTCTATATAAGATGCTTGAGATAACGTCAAAATTCTGTTCTTGCGATTCCAAACTATTTAGATTCCAATAACATATGGTGCTTCTCCCAAATCTTTCATTTGTAATTGCGAAGCCAGCCATCTCTTAACATCAGCTAGATATTCTACCTCATTCCCAATGAGTAGAATATCATCAACAACACAATTAAGCTTGTATACACAAGATTCGTCAATATTTTGTTCAAAGCCATAAGATTTGATCGCAGCGTCAAATCTCATATTCCAAGATCTAGAAGCTTTTTTAATCCATAAATGAATCGATTAAGCTTGCAAATCTTTTGTTCTTGACCCTGCTGTATAAACCCTTCTGGTTGAGACATATAGATACTCTCTTCAAGATAGCCATTCAGAAAAGCTGTCTTGACATCCATTTGCCATATTTCATAATCATAAAATGTGGCTATGGACAAGAGTATTCTAATAGACTTTATCATGGCAACTGGAGAGAAGGTTTCTTCAAAATCTAACCCCTTTTTTTGGGGTAACCCTTTTGCCTCAAGTCTAGCTTTATAGGTCTGTACCTTACCAACTTGGTCTCGTTTTCTCTTATAGATCTATTTACAATCGATGGGTTTTACCCCTTTAGGTTGGTCTACAAGATCTCAGTCAGAATTGAAATATGTAGATTCCATTTCAAGGTCCATGGCTTTAATCCATTGGTCTTTGTCCACATCGTTTATTGCTTGATAAAAAGACAATGGATCCTCTAAATCATCTGGTATGATGACTTGAGTTTTAGTTAAACCCATGTACCAGTCAGGCTATTGCACAACCCTCCCACTACGACGAGGCATTCTCAACTCTTGAGAAGGATGTGAAGTATCAGTTTCATTAACAACTCTTGTTGATGGACCTGCTTTATCAACAACTTTTGTTGAAGGACCTGCTCGATCAACAACTCTTGTTGATACGTTTTTCGTTTCTCTGGAAATTTCTTCTATTACTAGCTTACTGCAAGGTTAATGGTTCTTTATATAATCTTCTTCCAGGAAGGTTGCATTTGTCAGTACAAACACTTTATCTTCTTAAGAATCATAAAAGAGACCACCTTTTATTTCTTTTGGGTAGCCTACAAATAGACATACTTTTGAATGGTGTTCCAACTTTTTAGGATTTTGTACCAACATATGTGCTGGACAACCTCAAATTCTGAAGTGATATAAATTTCCTTTACATTCTCTCAAGAGCTCGTAGGGTGTTTCAAAAACACTTTTCGAGGGAGCCGTGTTCAAAATATACACCGCAGTCCCAACTGCGTTTCCCCAAAAAGAATTTAGTATCTGAGCGTAACTCATCATGGAACGAACCATGTCCAACAAGGTTCTGTTTCTCCTTTCTACCATACCATTCTGCTGAGGTGTGCCAGGGGCTGTAAGTTGAGACTGAATTCCATGTTCTATTAAATAGTTCTGGAGTTTTGTGTCTAAATACTCACCACCTCGATCCAATCATAGTGTTTTAATCTTTTTACCTAATTGGTTATCAATCTCAACCTTATACTCTTTGAACTATTCAAAAGTTTCAGACTTTTGGTGCATGAGGTAAATACGCCCATACTTGGAATAATCATCTACAAAACTGATGAAATATTCATACCCTCCTCTTGCTCTAACATTTAGAGGCCCACAAAGGTCTGAGTGAATCAACTCTAGGGTTTCTTTGGCTCTAAGACCTTTTCCAGAAAAAGATCTTTTTTCATTTTACCCTCAAGACAGGACTCACATGGTGGTAATGAACTGTCTTCCAACTTGTTTAAAAGACCGTTCTTAACCAATCTCTCAATCCTGTTGAGATTTATGTGACCCAGTCTCAAGTGCCAAAGATAGGCATTTGGAGAAATCTTCCTCTTCTTATGAGTTCCAGCAGTTTTAAACATCTCTATGTTCAAAACAGCTTTGACCTTAGTTGGTTTTAACATGTACAAGTTATTTTCTAATTTTGCAGAGTAAATCTGTTTATTTCCCATTTTGGTGAACATTTCACCATTTTCGAAATCAACTTTATAATTTTTTTCTAGCAAACAAGAGAAAGAAATTAGATTCATTTTCATAGTAGGAATATAATATACATTTTTCAAATAAATGTACTTATCTTCTATAAATAACTTCATATCTCCCACTACTTTACCTGAAACAATCTCCCTGGTCCCTATCTTAAAGACTATTTCACCTTCTGTCAACTGTCTCCAAGAACTTGTTTCCTGTGAGATAGTACATACATGATTAGTGACACCTGAATCAATTATCCAGATTTTATCGTTTTTCACTAAACATGCTTCGATAACAAGTAAATCATATTTATCTTGTTGTTCGAATTCAATAGTCTCATCTACATAATTCATAATTTTAGATGGGTTGAGAGATAAAGGACAATCTTCTGTTAAAACTTTGCTGGTGTAATCAACCACTAGTAATTTGTTTGCTGATTGATTTTACTGTTAATAATATCAGAAGTGAGTATTCTAGAATTCGACATGCTGATAAAATTCAAACAAATTCTAATTAGCAAATTGTAACTAAATCCAAGATCAAGTTTTAGCAAAAATTAATAATGTACTCATAACCATTATTTATTTACAACGATATTTTATTAAGTCGGAATATATGCTACCGAGGGGCAGTCATATACTCCTTCGCTAAAACAAACAATTTTGACCAAACACTATCTCTAGAATAACTCTTATTCCTATAGTCATTAAGTTATCGTTTTCGGTCAAGATCTTTACTAACAACTTAGTAATTCTTGTAAGTGTGATCCGCCATTTTCAGATCCTATAGAACGGTATGAACCCGCCTCTGAAATAGAAGACAACATCAAAGACAGAACTATAAGACCCTATTCATTTTATTGAAGCCTGTATTGTTCTGAATCCTATGTTACAACCCTCCAAGGGGATAGCCATCGTTAAACGACTAGCAAAGGGCCGCCTAAAGCAAACCAGCAGATGAAACATAAGAATCTCACAGTTCAGACTAATGGAGGAGACCGTAGGATATATAGACATATATCCTTTACTATGAACTACTTCCTCTATTTACCTTGATATTGACTCATACAAAACACTTTCCGAATGGAGGTCACTTCCAGGGTGACACAAAGTATCATATGAATCTCATGGCGTAAACTATGTGGAGACGTGGAAGTTGAAATCTTTATATTGAATAATAGACTTATGTTTGAACAACTTCCCTTTATTCACCGAAATCTAGATTTAAGCTAAAAAATACTTTCCAAATGGAGGTCACTTCCAGGGTGACACGAAGTACCACTTAAATCTGGATTGTGAACTCTTAGAGACGTGAGAGCTAAAAATAACGTATCATATATGTATTAATCTCCCACTGAAGTTTTCTAATAACTCTATCATATAGAAGTTATTAAACTGCCACTGAAGTGTTTTATTTAGGTAGATTTATACTTAGGTTCTTTTCGGCTAATAAAACAACCCAAAGTCTATGTGGTTTATCTAAGTATAACTCTTATAATTGGATTTTAACCTACGATATCTAGGTGATAAACCATTTTATTACCTCATATCACTCACGTATACTAATAAAACCGATTACCAACGCTCAATAATTCGGCCATAATCCTCGGGTAGGAGGTGTTCCGTAACCCGTCAACTTAAGTACCCCTAGTCTTAGAGAGGATTATATACCTGTTGAGTTTGTAACCTAGGTTTTATAAGTTTTAACAATTAAAACAAGTGGTCAACCTACGTGAGCATGCAACTGTTATTTATGGATTTTAAATGTGTAACCCAATTTTATAACAACTTATAAAACTTTAGACATGTTATTCATCCATAACATACATGAGGTATTTAACATTTAATATAACATTTATATTAAATACAAGAAACCCTAACATGCATACTATATATTATAACAATTATAACATACTTTCAGTGCATGTAACATGCTTTCTATGGTGAGATTTTAAATCTAAATGGTATACTATATGCACATACAAGATTTATTTAATTATAACATACATAAAATGCATAAATAATTAAACACAAACTGATATGGTTTTAGTTTTGGCAAAAGCAATCAAGTACAAGCCTAACTATTACAAATCAGCTTCAAAACCAACTTAGAACTGCTCGAATCGCTCTAAATCGAACCCAAACATCTTGAATCAGACTGGTTGAGTCTGAACTGGATCATCAAAGTCTGAACCGGAACAGCCAAAATACTTTGAGGCTGAACCGGATTGGACCTTGAGAAAACTGGTCAAATTGGCTACTCTCGGTCCAACCTCAAAATCTTGCAAAGGCCGATCGTGTAGCACTGAAGGTTATCATCTTGCTTCATCGTCTTATATTATGAAAGGACTACACGATCGCTTAGTGTTTGCCTCATCTAAACGATCTTTAGCTTTATCGCATAAAACTACATGATCGCTTAGTGACTGCTGAAGCTAAACGATCGCTTAGCTATTGTGTAAAACTACACGATCGCTCAACTCCACCGCATAGCTATCGCTTAGTTCTAACGTATAGAACCAATCTATCACTTAACACCATCGTCTAGCGCTTCATGTCATCGTTTAGTATTGATAACGGGTAGAAATGCACGTTATCATAGTGCTAAGTTCTTAAACAATGTTGGATTGCGTTGACGAAATATGTTAATTTGCGTCCATTAAGCATCAATTTCATAATATTGTGGTCGCATGCGTTTAACGCATTAGAACAGTTGATTTTTGTATTTTTGTGCAGAATATGCGTTAACGCAATGCAAGAATTGCGGTCATAGGAAATCATTAGTCAAGCGCAACTTCACCGCAAGGCTTTACGATGATTGTGTTCGCAAACATTCGTCTAAGAAGGATCGTCGCAACTTGTTCAACGCAACATGGTGGGCGCATCTGGGTGAAAGACTAATCAATCGCGATGGGATAGAAAGCTGATAACAATCGAATCCGATTAAGTTGACAGCCAATAACGGTTACAAAGTACATTCAGCTTTTCGGTGACAATTATTCGGCGCATCAGCCAGGAATTAAAACTGTCCCATCCGCCCTTCACCATGGATGCTCTATAAATACCAAGGGCATTCTTCAGAGATGGGGTTGACAAGTTCAACAGTTAGAGATTTCATACTTCAGTTGCACGCTTTTGTTCATAGTTTTCTTTCATTTTAAGGCAAATGCGAGGGAGGAAGTTGTTGATGCTCGTGTTTATGAAGTGGAAATATGGATTATATGCATTGATGGAATTGCATTATGCACTCAAGTTTCCCCAGCAGAATTCAAGTGTAAATTCCTCTGAGTTTCCTGGTAAGTCCAGGGTCGAACACAGGGACTTGTAAAAATAGATTGCGTTGATAATTTTGATGAAAACTTTGCGGTAACCGGAAAAATAAATAAAATGTTTGGTTTGTTGATTGCGTTGATTAAATTAAATAACAAATGCGACGGAGTTTGAAAAGACTTGGTAAATGGGAAATGTGATGAATATGCAGTGAACGGGTTGAGAAAGGGTTCGGCTAACACTCCCTAAAATGCGTTCATGCTTGCGACCATGCAACATGCATGCAACAGTAAACCACCTCTCGGTGCGAATACCACGGCTTCTAAGGCTAGAATGCATGCGATATATATGCGATAAGTCTACAAGGTTTACACATAAACCTCTATTCCTATTTATGCAATGACAAAATGACATCCACACAAATATGCGACCACATAATATCACTTCTATTCCTAGGATGCATGTGATGCAAGTTGACAAACAGAGATTATCTCTAAGTCCCTATCTCTTGTTTATGCAAGCCTAATCTTGTTCTTTCGAGTCCAGATTCTAACCTAGCTCTCTCGAGACATTAGGTTTTTTCTTTAGACTCTCTCTCGAGTAACTCTAAAGGGTATTTTGCACAGCATAAAACAAGACAATCGCAAGCAATGAACTTCCTAGGTCATGTTAGCTTAGTTCTTCTCAACCCATTCAACTAGTTTAGCTACTCATGCGTATTAAGAGAGCGAGCAGATGTAGAAATAGAACTTCCATTGAATAGATATGAAGATGAAGTATAAATAACAATGCAAGTATAATAAAGAGCCTGGTAGCAATTTCTTGCTGCCAGACGTTTACACTGTTTCTACTCATTCTCTAAAGATATTCTCGTTCTCATGAGAGTCAGCCTATTTTCTGCTCTTACGCCCCAAGGTTCTCTCTTGAGTTGCCCTGAGCGATCTCCGACGCCACCATTCTTCTCTTGCTTCGCCTTAAAATGGAAAGGAAAATTATGAACAGAAGCAACTGGTTGTTAAACGGTGAACGGTGAACCCCTTTTCTGAAGAATGCACTTGGTATTTATAGAGCATCAATGGTGAAAGACGACTTCTCTCTCCTGGTTGTACAGATGGGACAGCTTTAATTTCTGATTGACGCGCCGAATGATTGTTACCAATAAAGCTGAATGTACTTTATGACCGTTATCGGCTGTCAACTTAATTTAGATTCGACTGTCATCAGCTTTCTTTCCCATCGCTCTTAATTGGCCTTTTACCCAGATGCACCCACGATGCCGATCAAGTTGCGGCGATCCTTCTCGGGCGAATATTTGCGAGCACGATCAATGCAAAGCCTTGCGGTGAAGTTGCGCTCGACCAATGAATTCCTATGATCACAATCTTTGCATTGCGTTAACGCATATTCTGCACAAAAATACAAAAATCAATAGTTCTAATGTGCTGAACGCATGCGTCTACAATATTACGAAATTGATGCTTAATGGACGCAAAGTAATATATTTCATCAACGTAATCCAACATTGTTTAAGAACTTAGCACTATGATAACGTGCATTTCTGCACGTTATCACACCCCCAGATTCCTTTAGCAAGTCCACCGCAAAGTTCTTTTCCTAGATTTCTCAAGGATACTTCATTCAAATCCTATATACTAGAATTTTCTTAAGTCTTATTCAAGTTTCTTCTTAAAATATTTCTAAGACCTAGGGACTGCAAACTTAACTTTCAAAAGGACTTTACTAAATTCCAGAACATCGCATGATTTATTGCAAAAAGAAAATTTTCTATCGGGGTGTCAAATGATTTTATCCTTGCACAAAAATTTTTTTCATTACTTATTTTTTCTGACCTTGCGCTGATCCAAGTGCCTTGCCTTCGTTTTGGCTTGCCCCCACGTGTGTCATGCGGACATCCAACTATGAGCAATGCATTCTTCCTCAGACTAAACTCATACCGATTTGGCAGTGGAGTTGCGATCATTGATTTATGTGTTGATCCTGGTGACTTACTTTCGTTTTGGCTTACCCCCACGTGTGTCATGCGGACATCCAACTACTGGTAAGTGCCTTTCATAACTTAACTCTTATCAACATGGGTTTCCTATTGCGTTGACAGTGGAGTTGTTATTCTCATTTTTCTGAAAGAAAATAGCAAGTTCAAAAATAAATACCTCACCCCCAAATTTAAAATACGGCAATGTCCTCATTGTCAAAAGATTAAAATAAGTCATGCCATGTTCTAAAATACGTTGTAAAGAGAGTTTGAAAGAAAGATAGCAAACCCCTAACTTCTAAAAATATTTCATGAGGTGACTATCTTAAGATTAAGTTGACTCTAATATATACGAAAGAAATAGAAGCATATTTTTCATCATTGAAATCATACATAGCAAAGAAACAGAATGCAGTAACTCACTAAATTTATCTATGTCAAATGATTGCGGTGATTAAAGAGGATGCGATTATAAAACTTTGAAGACTCAAATGCAATGTGATAGCGCAAAATTGGAAATAAAGATAAGGAAGAGTACACCCCCAAATTTTGCACTGTCGCCTGCATTGTATTGACGCATCCATCTTTGTGGCGATCTCTCTTCTTTGGGTTGTGGTGATGGAGTAAGATAAATACTTCTTTGTGTAATATCTCTGCAATCCAGCGCCTTGATCGTTGCAAGAAAAACAAAGAGAGGGTCAAATTATTTTAAATAAAATAAAACTTGTTATCACATTTTTTTTATAATAAAGATAGTGACAGTAAAATAAGGATAGATAAGGATTTGAAAAGATAATAAAAATTCCGAGTAGTGGAGAAAATAGTTGAATAAATAAGGTTTCCCAAAACTTGCGTCCTTGATAAGTTGCGATCATTTGATAACGCAGGGACCACTTATTTCCGGCTGGTTTGTTCATGTCTATGGTGGCTTTTCTCTCTTTTCTTTGTCTTTTAGGGTCTTTACTGCCTTAATCCAAAGTTTTTTCCCATGAATGCTCATTACAATTTCCCCCTTGAGCACATCAATTTGAGTGCGACCGGTTGAAAGGAATGGTCGTCCCAATATGATGGGTGCATCTTCGTCCGCTTTATAATCCAAAATGAGGAAGTCTGCCGGCAGGATAAATTTATCGATTGAGATTGCGGCATTTTTCAACTCCCCTTCAGGTTATATTCGAGATCTGTTCACAAGCAGGAGAGTTTCCTTTGTGGGCATAAGTGTACCGGCATTCAATTGTTTGAAGATTGACAACGACATTATGTTTATATTTGCCCCAAGGTCACATAGTGCCTGGCCACTGAAGGTCCCTCCGATAGAGCATGGGATCATGAAGATTCCTGGGTCGCCCATTTTAAGTGGGATCATAGCATTTTGCGCTGCAGCCACTATTGCGATATTTTCTTCCTCAATTTGTTCCTCTTTCAATCTTTACGGAGTTACTTGTGATTGGACTTCTTTTGTCTCAAAATCCAAGGCTTAAGGGTGGACGCAATTTCAGGGTCTGTTTTCTCGGGCTTCTCCAAACTATAGTTCAGCGGGTCTTCAGTTATCACCGCATTTAAGTTGGTCGCAATGCTCTTCTCCCCTACTTCTGCAGTTATGTTGTTGCTTAGCAAGGAGACTACTAAGCATTGTTCCTTCTCGTTACCCCCAGCATTGCGAAGGATCTCAGTTGAGCTCGGCAACGCTCCTTGCGGTCTATTTTTCAGCTCACTCGCAATTGTGGCCCATCTGTAATTCAAGATTGCAGATGGACGTGGCTTGACTTTGAAGCACCGTCTCATTTTTCTCTAGATATTGCTTCAATAGGCTCTATAAAGAAGAGGATTGTGGTGGTTGTTGTGAGCTACTTGTTTGATTGCTCAGTTGACCGTTGTTGCATTGAAAGAATCCGGTGGCCCTTCTTTTTGCGCCACAGGTTGAAAATTTTGTTGTTGATTCTTCCAAGCAAAATTTGGGTGGTTTCGCCACCCGGGGTTATATGTATTGGAATAGAGGTTATCTCTCATGAAGTATACCGACTGCGGGTTTGTTGGGCATTCTTCCATCAGATGAGCATCTCCACAATTGATACAACTTGCGTTCGTTTGAGTAATTGCGCTGACCTGCCCTTTCTTCGCTCCCGTATTATTAATTGTGATGCCTTATATTAAACTCATCATCGCAGTCATTTGATTTTGCAGGGATGCGATAGCCCCATTGTTTGCATCATTTTCTTAAATAAAATAAAAGTTGGAAATGAATAAGATAAAAATTTCACTCTAATTTTGTAAATACTTTTTGCCCAGCCCGATTAATTTTATGAATAAGACAAAAATTTCACTCTAATTTTATAAATACTTTTTGCCCAACCCCTATTTTGCTAATGGTTTTCAAATGTACCCTAAATTTCCACTTGATCCTATAAATTTTGTTGAAACCATTGAGGAGATGAGTAAAAAATATGGTTCTATGGCAGAGAAGATTTAGACACCGAATATTCTCCCACCAAAAGACAAGCCAAGAAGAAGGCAACAGAACATCACTAATATTTTCTCAATTAAAATGTTATAGGCTTTCAATTTTTGTTCATTTAAATAATTAGTTTTTGAACAATTGGGAAATGGATGGATCTTTTCTAAGAAGTATATATAAGACAAATTTTACTGAAATAACTTTTCTAAAATATATATATCATTTTTATACGAGAAGGGAATCTAAAGTCTCTAAATTTATATGCATTTATATGCTTTAAAAATGAGCTTGATTCTAAGTCGAGCATTAATTCGTATCAATATTATAATTATATTGATTCTATATAATTAATGTTTAACATATCCTTTGTGCAACACATGTCCATAAAATATAGGAGTTTCCAAGTCTCTAATACGTATGGCACATAGACACACTAACCAAATTTAGAAAAAAGGAAAACAAATTTAAGTGTTTGTTTATGATATTTCTCTCCAAGCCGAGTAGGCATTACCAACAAAGGATTGAAATATATGTCGGCATATCTATAAGTTAAAATGTTCAACATTGATTTAAGAATTCAACGATATCTTTTGACATCTTTTATATGTAAAATATGTTATATTAACCCCAAATATGAGTATGAATACATATATATAACTAAGTCTATAAGTAAAAACAACTTAATCAAATTTTTAAATAATTTTGATAAATTTATTCATTTGCAATAATATCTATATCGATATTTTAACAATATACCTAGGAGTGTAACAAAAGACCGAAAAACCAAACTAAAAATTTGAATTTGGTCTGTATTTGGTTTGCCTTTTTAGTCTAAAATTGGATTTTGGGTTTGTATTTGGAGAAACAAAAAATTATTACTTTAAATTAACTTTAATTGAAAAAAAGAAAAAGTCAAAATTGAAGCAAATTGAGGGTATATATATATCCTTAAAATTAAACTTAGCCCTAGGTCTCTTTTAGTATTTAATTATTGGTGCATGTGAATTTGTTATTTAGAACCAGAACAAATTATTACGGTGCATGTAAGTTTCTTGTTAAAAAAAATCAACAAAAAAAAATTCAAATTCAAATTATTAAAAAAGAAATTCGCCCCATTTTAATTTGAAAAGGGTTAAAAAAGCCCAATTAAAAACAAAAGCGAAAATGAAAATGAAAAAATGGAAGGAAAAAAATAATATCAAACGGTCTAAAAACCAACCGATTGATTTTTGTTTTTTTGTTGGATCACTCTAGTTTTTTTAATTATAAAATTGATTGATTTGTAATTATTAGTTAGTCTTAGAATCAACCAATATCGAATAATCACAGGAATATTTGGGTACAATTCATACATCCCATTCAATCATAAAAGAAAAAAATATCTAAAAAAACTGTCACATGACAACTTGTGACTAAACGTTTTGATGGACTGCATCGAATGCAGCTCAAGATGCATCAGAGTATTTTCCAAACTTTTGTTCCTAGATTTATCCTTAAAATTAAAAGGAAATACTTAAGTGCATCTTGAGTTGTATTTATTTTGCTCCATCCTATCTAAACGCCTAATCACAAGTTCTCACGTGATAAATTATTCATTTAAAAGATATATTTTTACCTTTTTTTTTTTTTTTTTGTGATTTGAAGATGTACATGAAGATGAGTATAACCTGAGGTGCACCAAATATTACTCAAATTAAAGTTAACAATATTTGGATGTATCCAAAATGCACTAATCTTTATATATTTCATTTTCATCACATAAAAAAAAAATCAAAGTGAATTCAATTCAGCCCCTTTGTATTACAAAAATTAAAATTAAAATATTTGAAAAATAATTCAAGAATATATTTATCACATGATAAAACACGATCGAATAATTGGGTTAGACGTACAAAAATAAAATTTTCGAGAAGCAGGTTTTTTCAAAATTCTTTCCCTACGATGAGTCATTTTGGACATGATAGATATTATTTCCAAAAAAATCCCCAAAACATCTCTTTCTGGACAAATCATAACCACAAGAAAAATGTGTGGTTCTCCCAAAACTCTCTCCTCTTTAACAAAGATTTCATGATATCTCCACACAGCCTTCTTCCCTTGCATTTTCTTCTCTGTAAGCTCTCAGAGTCAGAGTCCTCTGTTCTCCTATGGCTTCCTTCTCACCCGCTCCATCTCTCTACACCCAAAACACCCGCCCTTCCCTCATCCCCAACCTAATCAAACCCGCCGCCCCATCCATCTCTGCATACTATTCTTCCCCACGATTAATCACTACCCCACTCCGCCGCCGCGCCCTCAGGATCCAGGCCACCGCCGCCCCAAGCGTGAAGAAGCAGAGTAGCGACGAACGAGTCCTACAAGTACACAGCAAGGAAGAATTCGACGAAGCCCTAAAAAAGGCCAAAAGTAAATTAGTAGTAGTGGAATTCGCCGCCTCTCACAGCGCTCAAAGCAGTCGAATGTACCCATTCATGGTCAGTCTTAGCAAAACTTGCAACGATGTGGAGTTTATCTTAGTAATGGGCGACGAATCAGAGAAAACGAAAGAGCTTTGTAACAGAGAGAAGATCGAAAAGGTTCCTCACTTCAGTTTCTATAAAAACATGGAGAAAATCCACGAAGAAGAAGGAATCGGACCCGATCAATTGGAAGGCGATGTTCTGTATTACGGCGATAACCACTCGGCGGTGGTTCAATTACACAGCAGAGAAGATGTAGAGACGCTGATAGGAGAACATAAAGACGATCACAAACTGATCGTGTTAGACGTCGGATTGAAGCACTGTGGGCCGTGTGTGAAGGTGTATCCGACGGTGATAAAGCTGTCGAAGAAAATGGATACGGTGGTTTTCGCTAGAATGAACGGAGATGAAAATGAAAGCTGTATGAAATTTCTGAAGGACATGAATGTGGTGGAAGTGCCGACGTTTTTGTTCATCAGAGACGGCGAGATTAAAGGAAGGTACGTTGGGTCTGGTAAAGGAGAATTGATTGGGGAAATTCTTAGATACCAAGGAGTTCGTGTTACTTATTAATTAATTTTTATTAATGATAATTTTGGGGGTTAGGATTTTAATTATACATGATTATGATTCTAATAAGATGAGTTTGAGTATTGAGTTTGAGGGGTCATTGTTAATGTTATGTGTGGATGGTTTGATTTTGGTGCAACTACATTGAATCATGTTTGGGTCTATGGATAATCAATCTCTTGATTTGCATAAAATTATTCGATGAGGTGGTTGCAATAGAACAATTTTATAATACGGTCGGATGTGGATTCAAAGAAGTGCGAATGTTTGTCAAATTTGATCCTGACTCAATAATTAACACATCAATTTCTATATTAAAAGTTGATGGTTCAATTTTTCAACTAAAAATAGGGGTGGAGAATGTGTGCAACTATGAATATTATTTAATCTCAACTTTGGATTATGCTCTTGAGCCTATCAGTGATAGACTATATCGTTGATAAGAGTTTTTCAACGATAGAGTATAACAAGGATAGATTTTTCTGTATTTGCGATTCTCAAAAAATTTTGCTATGCACTTAATTATTAACCTTAAAGCAGTTATCCATTGTAATTACCCTATATATACATATATATTTACAACTTTGGATTGTCTAGTAGGGATTTAACTTTTAATTTTATGTTTTTTTAAATGTCTAAACTTTCAAAAGTATCTGATAAATCTTTATACTTTCGATTTCATGTCTATTAAGTCATTGAGCTTTTCGTTTTATATCTAATAGGCCATTGGTCTATTCAATATTTTTATGTAAATATATGAATCTATTAGATACAAAATATGTCTCACGAAATTTAATTTTATGTATAAAAGATTAGTTGATTTTTTATTAAATGATAGGTCAATATCATATACTAAATAGAAAGCTACAAATTTTATCATACACCAAATTGAGAGTTAAGAAAGGATTTTTGAAGTGTAAATACTTATTAGATACTACATTCAAAGTTTACGAAACTATTATATATTTTTTATAATTTGATGACCTATCCAATGAAATTAAATTAAAATTTGTTAAAACTAAGATGGGGAATTTTTTTCTTGTGGGAAACTCGATCCTTGCATATTCCTTCTGAGGAATCTTGTTCCAATTCTCATGGAGAATTTGCAGCGATGGAAACAAAGAAGACTTCCTTGTCCCCGTCCACCCATGAACATCTCTAAACGAGCATTAATGTTAAGAACTTAATAGTGTGATTGAACTACCATGTGGGAGCTTCGAACTTTTGAGAGATTATTTAATTTGTAAATATATAACAATTAGTTAAGGCCACATTTCAAAATATATAAAATCTTTTGGCAAAAATTTTTCAATCACAAACTAATAATTCTATCAATTTAGAATCAAAATTTTCGTAACTGAAACAGTTTATATTCGTTGTTAGTGATTTGTAGCTATCTTCACTCGTATCTATTTAAAATAAGATTTTTTTTCTCCACAAATTCTACAAAAATACCAAGAAAAATGATCTTGTAATTCTTTCAAAATACATAGAAGAAAATTGAGAAAGACAAAGCAAATGAAAAAGCAAATGAAAAACCAATCGAATCTAATGAAAACTCACAATTATCTATTTAATTCTCGCAAATTTCTCTAATTCACATTAATGTTTGCAATTAACGAAATCTTATATGTCTAAGTTATATATCAATGGTTTTAAAATGTCGTGCTAATAGTTAAATTGATTTACATATTAAAGTTTAGAATTTAAACTAATATAATTATTAATGGATACAATCTCATTTAAAGTGTATAAATTGATTTTTTTTTTATTTTTTTTTTGAAATAAGTTTGTAAAATATAGGAAAGATCACGATGCTAGTTAGTGTTAAATTAGAAACGAATGTGAAGTTTTTGCTTCGATAAAGAGAATTCGTTCATCAATTGGTATGTGAATTTGGCATTAAATAAACATAGTTGGAAAATTGTTTCATATAAAAATTATGAGGAACTTTAAAATGTTCAATCCTTCCATTTAACAAGTACATATTTAAATAATTCAATAAGTGTTGTGAATTTAAAGAGGACAACTACATCATGAAAACATGGATATGAAAAAAATATAATAAAATAAATATAATATAATATTTAAATATATAAAATAAATAAATAACAAAAAGTAAATAAAAAATTAACAAAGAATGAATTTCTCCACTTTCTCCAATCTGTCTTTCAAACTCATTAAATGTCACTATTTATAGGCAATTTGGCAAGTAGAAGATGGATTACATGGACACTAATAGTGTGTAATCTTGAGACACATGGACAACACATGAGGTAATGGATAAGTGACACATGGCCAATGGACACTAATAATGGGTATCTACATTACACCTAATTTAATATATTTATAATACTACTTCTTAGATGCCTATTATATATGAAATATGTCTCATTAAAACTTTACTAAGAAAAATCCTAGTGAAGAAAAAATAGTACATATTTCAAATAATCTAATACTCTTGAAAAAAATATAACATGGAAACATCACTTGAAATCTCTGAGTCTCCGCATTCCAATGTTATATACCAATTTTTCAAAGGTTGCAGTTGGTAATGATTTTGTAAATAATTTTGTCATGTTATCCTTCGAACCAATTTGTTAAACAGTGATGTCACCATTTTCTTCAAGATCATGAGTATAAAAAAGCTTTGGTGAAATATGTTTTGTTTTATCTCCTTTAATTTGGGATATGCATATTGTGTTGTCTTCATATAATATCGTTGGAAGATTTTTACTAGAAGACAAACCACATGTTCCACGAATGTGCTGAGTCATTGATGTTAGTCATATACATTCTTGACTGGCCTCGTGAATCAAAATAATTTCAATATGATTTGAGGAAGTGGCCGTTATGGTCTGGTTCATCGATCGCCATGATATAGCGGTTCCTCCATGTGTGAATAGACAACCTGTTTGAAATTTAGCTTTGTGTGGATCTGATAATATCCAGAATTTGCATAGCTAACTAGATCAAAATTTGATTTATTTGAATAAAACAAACTCATGTCGATTATTCCTCGGAGATAACAGAGTATATGTTTAATTTCGTTCCAATGTCTTTTTGTTGGAAAAGAACTATATCTTATTAATAAATTTACTGAAAATGTAATATTTGGTCTTGTATTATTAGCAAAATACATAAGTACACCAATTGCATTAAGATATGGTACTTAGGACCAAGAAGTTCTTCATTATCATCTCGAGGTCGAAATATGTCTTTCTTCACATCTAGTGAACGAACTTCCATTGGAATGTTATATTGATGTGTTTTGTCCATATCAAATTTTTTCAAAAAAAATTCCTATATAAGTTGGCTGGTGAATAAATATCTCAACTGTTAAATGCTCAATTTGCAAGCCAAGGCAAAATCTTATTTTTCCGAGATCTTTCATCTTAAATTCTTATTTAAGTTATTATATTGTCTTTGAAAGCTTTTCAGGAGTTCCAATTATATATAAATCATCAACATATACAGTTATAATAGGAAATTCTTACTGTGATTTCTTTATAAAAACACACGGACATATTGGATTATTTTGATATCCTTATTTCAATAAATATCCCCTTAAGCAATTGTACCACATTCTTCCTCATTGTTTCAATCCACAAAATGATCTCTATAATTTTATTAAATACAATTTTTAAAAATTTGATTTATATGTTTCAGGTACTTTAAATCCTTCTGGAATTCTCATATAAATATCATCAAGAGATCCATATAAATATGTGGTGACTACATTGAAGGAATCGAATCGCGGAAGCGTGTGAATGCCATGCCTTTAGACATTCGTTTTTTATGGAAACAAAAAAAGTAAAATAAAATATGCATTTGTAGGATAAACATCAAACAAAAACATAAACATTCTAGAAAATAGGAAGTAGAGAAGAAATCAATACTCACCTTTGTTGATTCCTCTAGCTTTCCTCTTCCACCGTTATCAATTATCTCGAACTTCTCCAATGAACAAAGACATCACCAACAAAATTAGCTTGTTCTTTGGTTCTTCTCTAGGATTCCAAAGAACTTGGAAGAGTGGTCTCCAAGAACTTTTGAGGAGGAAAATGGTAGAGAATTCATAGAGAGAAGTTAGATGTTTGGAAGCTAGGTTTTTGTGTAATAAAAAACATTTTTTTTCTTCTAAATGGGCTATAAAGATATATTTATATGGAGAAGGGTTAACCCTTTCTCCAAGAATTTTCCTTTATACCCTTAGTATTAATTAATTAAATAACCCTTATTTAATTTAATTGACACATTAATTAAATAATCATATATTAAATCTCATTTAATATACATTTAAATAATTACTACAAAACAAAGAATAATTAGATGACTTGGATCAATATCCGGATCCTATTGTATATGTAAATGCTATAAAAAAAGTAAGAGTTCCTTTCTTGATTCTTGATTTGTTCTACAGAAATAGAACCTCTCCTTTCGTTTTAGTCATAAAGGGAAGTTCCTACGACATGATAGATTGGTGACCTTTAACTTACAGTCTCCATTGTTTCTTAATCAATTAATTAACCATTAATTAATTAATTAATTAATTAACTATATTAAATCATATTTAATATGGAGTTAAAGATCATATAAACATCACATATTTACATTTCTTTATGAATCTAATTCATATGAACCTAATATTTGAATCTTATTCAAATATATCTCTCTTACATAATTTGGATTATAGATCATATCTATAATTAACCATTATATATTAATCTTATTAATATAAAATTTCCTCTTTTGACTTGAACAATTTAAATAATTCCTCATTACTATCATTTAGTGAGCTAACAAGGAGATCTTATGGACCTACAAATTAAAAGCTTCAATTATATGAGATTAATGGATTAAACTCCTTTAGTCCAATTAATCAATATTCATTAACTATCAATCACTCCACTAAAAATCGATAGCTGCATTATTCGCACTGTAGATACATTTTTGTGCCCATGGATATAACCAATCAAAAGAGCGATAACATTTCACAAATGCTCATAACTACAGTTAGGCCAAAATATCGTTTTACCCCTGCAGTTACATCTAACTTCTTAAATACCATTGATTCCTCCAATGAAAAAATTATTTATAGTCCAACTATAAACTAACTTCTCTGAGGCCTCATTGTACAAGACCCGGAACAAGCTATTAATGGAGCAGTTTATCTACTTTCCTAAGGGATGAGAATGAGTAAAATCCATCTTATGTAGTTGTGTTCTCAACTCTCTAATCAGACAAATCTCCAAAATGGTAGGCTTATTGAGTCGGCTATTATGGCCACTCTCACCCATATAGATCCAAGGATTGTTGTTGTTTACAACTTACTCAAGATTAAGGTCAAGTCTCCTATGGTCATCCTAGTGAAATATTAGTTTCTTCAGTAACGGTATTACAAAGAGAAACTAATTATTTCGTGGTCTGGTCTATGTATAAATTTCTTTATACAGGATACCCCAACTCACATGTCTTTACATGAACAATATGGTTCATATTGTTTGTAACACTTACATTTCATATAACAATTACAAAGTGTTATCAGGATAAGACACCCAACCTTCATCCATTTACTGTAGACTTTTTAGGTTATTACTTGAACATGAACCACCTGTATGTCAACCACATACTGTTCAAGTGACATCATATAACCTTGAATCTTAGTTTATTGGATTGAATTAATGTTGTCTAAATATCAAATAAAATACCTCTGATTTTATTAGATAAATAATTTATGTTAACAAAACTACAAACCACGAGATACACTAGATTTAGGACATCAATCTCAATATACATCCATAAGATGCATGTCCATATTTTCATACACAGTCAGACCAATTAAATATCTTAGTGTAATTGCATCCACCACTAAAGAATATATCTCCTCATAATCAATACCAGGTTTTTGTGAGAAACCTTATGCAACTAATCTTGCTTTATATCTTGTGACCACGTTATTTTTATTTCTTTTCCTTACAAATACTCATTTGTATCCCACAGGTTTGACACCTTCTGGTGTTCAGATTACTGGTCCAAAAGCCTAATGTTTTGAAAGCGAGTTTAATTCTGTCTTGATTGCTTCTTTCCCTGAAGCCAATCTTTTCTATGTCGACATTCTTCAACAGATATTGATTCAGAATACTCATTTTCAGATATAATATCAAGAGCAATATTATACGTAAAAATGTTGTCATAACTACATTAGTTTGGTTCCATTTTTTTTCCTGTCATGACATAGTTTATTGAAATCTCATTATTATCTTTAGATATTACATCCTCAACTAAGTTTTTTTTACTATTAAGTATTTTTCGTTTTTGAGGATTTTTATCTTTGGAACTCACTAGTCTACCACGCTTCTACGTCATAGACTCATTAGTGGCAACTTGTTCTATTAGGATATCAATTTTAGATGGAACATTTGTAGATGGTATAGATGACTTAGATACTTTCTTTGCATCTATAAATGCATATGGTAATTGACTTGCTATATTTTGAAACGAATTATCTTCTAAACTTCAAGTTCATATTGATCTGTACCGGGATCTAAATGAGACAATAACAATGCATTCCATGTAATTTCCTTTTCCAATTTCTTAAATCCTCTTCCTAATGTTGGAAAACTTGTCTCATTAAAATGACAATCAGCAAATCCTACAATAAATAAATCACCCGTCAAGGATTCAAGATATTTAATAATTGATGGGAAATCATATCCAACATATATTCCTAATCTCCTTTGAGAACCCATTTTAGTACATAGTGGTGGAGTAATTGGAACATATACTATACATGAAAAAAAAAATCTCAGATGGGAAATATCTGGCTCATGGTCATAAGCTAATTGTAATGGTGATTACTTATGATAAGCTACTAGTCTAATACGTACAAGTGATACTGCATAAAAAATAGCATATCCCCATACAGATGTAGGAAGCTTAGCTCTCATAAGTAATGGTCTAGCAATTAACTGCAAACGTTTTATGAATGATTCTACTAAACCAATTTTGTGTATAAAAATGAGCTACAGAATGTTCAACACTTATCCCAGTTGACATACAATAATTATCAAAAGCTTGAGATGTAAATTCACCAACGTTATCAAGACGAATGGTCTTTATTATATAATTAGGAAATCGTGCTCTTAACTTAATTATTTGAACAAGTAATCTTACAAATGCTAGATTTCAACTTGATAATAAGCACATGTGTGACCATCTGCTGGATGTGTCTATTAATACGATAAAATATCTAAATGATCCACTTGGTAGGTTAATATGTCCACATATATCACCATAAATTTGTTCTAAAATGCAAGTGATTCAGTCCTCACTTTGACTGGTAATGATCTGATGATTAGTTTGCCTTGAGAGCAAACATCACATGATAATTCATTTGATTGAAGAATCTTTTGACCTTCAATGGGTGTCCAGTTGAATTCTCAATAATTCTTCTCATCATTATAGATTCTGGATGACCCAATCAGTCATAATAAATTGTAAATATATCTAGATTAATGAACTTTAGGTTCATTGTTGCATATGTTTCAGTTACTCGTATATAAGTATAATATAATTCAGAAGATAAAGCAACCAACTCTTCTAGCATACATTTTTCATATGAGACAGTAGATATGATATAAAGATACTCAATATTATTTCTATCAGTCTAATATGATAACCATTGCAACGTTTATCTTTAAAACTAAGTAGATTTCTCTTTGATTGACTAGAGAACAATGCATTGTCAACTAAAAAATTTATTTCTCTAGGCAAAATAATATTTGTTTTTCAAATCCTTCAATTAGGTTTGCAAAATCTGATATTGTATTGACTTTTGCTTCCAGTATTGTCAGTTTGGAAAAATATTTTCTACTTATAAGTATTGTATTTGTGGTTGCACTGTCTGTTAGATATAGATCTTCTTTACTCATTTTTTAGTCATCCAACATATGAAAATGATCTAGGTTTCTTCATTAAAAGAAAATAATTATAATAAGAAAACAACATTTGGAATATACAAACGTTAACGTCTACTAAGAGAAAAAAAAACATGGAGATGAATAAAAAAGACATTAAGTCTAGATATTTTCAAAGTCAAAGGAAACACTTGATGTTCCATCAATTCTGCCGATTTTCTCTAAAAGAGATTAAAAAAAGTCCGTCACATCCAAATTTTTCATACGAGTTTTAGGTATCTAATGCCCTAGTTTATTGTATTTATTATCTCATTACTTGACATTGTATTTATTTATATATACGTAAATCCACTGGAGTTTTAATCTAAGTGGGAGGTGGGGCTGAATTGATGGAGTAAACATGTATAAAACGGAAAGTAACAGAATCATTAAGCACTCTAGTTATACTTAGTTTGAGTAACAAGCATGATAATATAAGTTTCAAATAGAAAAGTGTTTCAATATGAATACCTTTGAATAATTCCATTTAATCCTTGCAAGTTCCATGAAAGGACCTTCAATTTCTTCAATAGACTACCAAGAGAATATTCTCTACTATTTTCAACCTTAGATTTGAATGGTGGAACTCTGAATTGAGATGGATTGAGGTGGATTTGAGAGAGTTTAAAAGCAAAGCCAATTTTTGCCGAAATTTCTTAAACTTCAGATTGCATGCCCTTCCAATCTCTGAAAATTGAAGGTTTTATTATGTTAACTCATGCAAGCACTTAGCATTTCAACATTTTGACACATCAAAATGCATTATCTAAATGGCCCAAGTGTTAAATTGTAGAAAAAAACCACTAAGAAGAACGAAATCAGGATATTTCCACTTTCACAATTAAATTCTAATTTCTTGATTTTAATTATATTTAATTTAAAACTAAATTAAACATAATTTAAGTTCAATTTCTAAAAATTGAATTTCTTTAAACATCGAAATTAATTTAATTTAATTAATTAAATGATAATTTAATATAAAATATTAAACTAATAAAATACCTAATTCAAATATGAATTTTATTCATGTAATCAATATTTAAATATTTTGAACTCTCCAATTACGTTTAATTTCAACAAAATTAAATGTTAATTATGTCGAATATAATTATCCATACCCTAAAAATGAATTTGAACACTTCAAGTTCCAAACCCTAATATATGAATTTGAACATTTCAAATTCACTCAATATTCTAGTCCAAGGTTTAATCTTTTACGAGCAAGTAGAGAGACCTTTTGGACCTACAGATCATGAGCTCCAACGGCTTGAAATTAATTGGCTAAATTCTTTAAACCGAATTAGTTTTTATTCGTTAACTACCGAGATACACCACTATAGCTCAATAGTTGCACTCTTCTCACTGTAGATATATTTCTGTCCGCTTGATTTAGCCATAATTAGTAAGTCGACCCTTCACTAACAATTGGGTCTAATGCTTTTATCCCTGAAATTACATCTTATTCCTCAAGTCCCATTGATCCTTTAAGAACAATAGGTTTGTGATCTAATCACTAAACCGAGTCCCTTTCGTGCCAATAAGCGGGTCGGGCCTCTTGTTCAAGACTTAGAATCAGTACTTAAGAGAACAACTTCTCTACTATCCCTAGATATGGGTAAGAGTAAATTTGTCTTGCACCCTATGTTCCCAGCTATCTACCTGGACTTAACCCTGAAATAGGAGGCATATTGAGCCGACACTATTGAGCCAACCCTCACTTATGAAAATCTAAGGATAATCCCGAATAAACAGGAATTCATAGTTAGCTCAGAATTAAGGTCGAGTTATTTAGGTCATTGATTTGAAACAGTCAATCTTAAACAGTAAACAATGTTATAAAGTAAGAGTGACTTATTTCTTAGTCCTGATCCTATACAAACTCTTTTCATAAAACACCCTCACTCGCATGTCTCCACATGAACGATTCAGGATCACGTCGTTTGTACTAGATATAAAGTGGACCGTAATAATATTACCAGAATAAGGTACTCAATCCTTATTCATATACTATAGACCATTTCGATTATTTACACAAACTTGATCCATCTTTATGTCTCCATATAGAGTCCAAGTATTCATGTAATAGTCATAGATCTTAGTTTATTGTATTTAGTCTTTACAAGTGCAATGTACATACTCAACAACAATTTCATTGAATAAATGCCAATAACATCTTTATTGATAATAAAATATGTAACCCAACAACGGGATGGGTCAAATATGTCATTATCCTAATATGCAAAATTTTCTTCCACATTTTTCTCTTTTTTCTTCAATGATGCTTGATAGAGATCAACAAAATGTTTTGACGTACAATAAGTATGTGAGCAATGCTCGGTCATTCGGCATCGGAATCATTTATTTTAAACACTTTTTGAATTTTTATCTTATAAAGCTTTTCCTTTGTGATCATCATTTTGTGTGGTTATTTTGAAATTTGAATGATTAGAATGACCACCATGAAAATAATAATTAATTATTCCTCTATCATGGTCACAACCTCAACCACGACCACGACCACGACCTCAACCACTATTATTATTAAAATTCGCAACATTCATTTTAGGGAATGGTGTTGTCCCGGTTGGTTGAGATTCATAATTTTTTATTAATAACTCGTTATTTTGTTCGAACATGAAAAGATATGGAATTAGTTTAGAATATTGTTTAAAACTTTTCTCTCGATATTACTGTTGCATGAGCATATTCAAGATATTAAATGTAGAAAATGTCTTATCTAACATATCAACATCAATAATTTTCTATCTGTATAACAATAGTTTCGAACTGATTTTAAATAATGCGGAATTGTAATCACTACTGATTTGAAATATTGTAGCCTCAACATCCACTCATAACGAGGTTTAGGAAGAATAACTGTTTTTTGAATATCACACCTCTCTTTCAAAATTTTCCACAAGATACAAGGATCTTTTATCATAAGATACTCCATTTTCAATCCCTCGTGGAGATGACGACGAAGGAAAATCATAACTTTTGCTTTGTCCTGACTGAATGTCGTATTTCATTCTCTAATAGTCTCTCTAAGATTCATAGCATCCAGGTGGATTTCGGCATCAAGCATCCTTGATAAATAATTATTGTTGTTAATATCAAGCGGAAAATTCTAATTTTGTGAGATTTTTCATGGCAACACTATCATAACATATTGTATTTATATTAGAAATTTAATAAATATTAAATATGCAAAATAATATTAAATTTATTAATTATAACGAAGAGGAAAAAAAATCTATATACCTTTACGACCTACCTTCAGCGGGAAAAACGATAGGAGCTCGTGTTGATAACGTATTGTGAATTTGAGGAGCACAACGGTGCACAACGAGAATACGGATATAGAGAAAATATAATATTATAATATATAATAAAATAAATAAATATTAAAATAAACAATATATAAATATATAAAATAAATAAATAACAAAAAGTAAATAAAATAACAAATGGATTTCTCCACTTTCTCCAATCTTTTTGGATTAATTACCAATACATGTGTCTTCCAAAACCCACCAATTGCCACTAGCAATTTGGCAAGTAGAAGGTGAATTACATGGACCCTAATAGTGTGTAATCTCGGGACACATGGACAACACATGGGATAATGGATGAGTGACACGTGGCTAATGGACACTAATAATGGTCATCTACTTTGCACCTAATTTAACATATTTATAATAATAAAATCATTTTTAGTCTTTTTTTTTTTTAATTTATACTTATTTTCTCTTAATTTTTAAATTTCTTACAATAGTTTCCAATTTTTTTAAAAAATATATAAGAACATTTTGAAAAATAGAAAAATAAAGGAAACTATTTACACAAAATAGTAAAATTTTAATTCTTTGATAGAGATTGATAGAAGTCTAATAGATGTTGATAGAAGCCTATCAGTATCTATCAATATATATATATATATATATATTTGCTATTTCTATAAATAGCTTGACATTTTTTTCTATTTGTGAAAATTTTTCAAAAATATTTTTTAAAATATTTTTTTTGTTTTTAATTTCAAAGTTTAAAAAATATTGGCGAAAAGTTGCTTCGAAGGAAAAAAAAAAAAATAGGGGCAAACGTGATGTTTAAAAAAAAAAAAAAATCAAATAATGAGTCGAAATTATAATCATCCTAATCTACCCTTCATCTTAATTCTTACAAATAATCAAAATATATAATGTGGGTCAACATAAAATAAATTCAACACCGTCAGGAAATTGACAATTGAACAAATCTTATAAAACTCATAATATTCAATAAAAATAAATTCTCAGATTATTTTTTCTCGACACCATCCATTTATACGTTATATATGCTTTATAGTTCTTTTTCAAAAAAAAATATATTTTTTTATAATTTATTAAACACGTGTAGGAAATTTATCTTAATGATATTTCATCATAAGATTAATTGGAGGTAAAATTTGTAATAATTAAAATAGGAAGTAATAGATAAATGTGCAATAATTATCCAAATTGATTCACTTATGACAATTTAAAGTTTAATTGAAACAAATTATAAGTTTCATATATATTTTTCGAACAAGAATTTGAAGGAAAATTTAAATTGGTATTATCACAAGAGTTCCAAATTTAGATTGATACAACTGTTAATTTAATATTTTAAATGCACAACTTAAAGTTGATGGGTATAAATGACTTTTTCCTCCAAATTTTTTTTAAAAAATCATTGTTTTTTTCATCGTTGATAAGTTTAGTAAGAAGGTTTAAATACTATTTTTGTCCCAATACTTTTTGTTTTGGTTCATTTTGGTTTCTCTACTTTCAATTTTAATTCATTTTAGTCATTGACCTTTTAATAAATAATAATTTTGGTCCCCTTAAAAATAAAATAAAAATTAGATTAAATTATAAATTTGATTTTCTGATTTGAAGAAAGTAACTTTGATCCTTACTTATGGACTATTTATGAGAATTTATCAAATCAAAAAGACTATTTATGATGTTATATCAAATTATAGGAATTAGGGTCTAACTTTTGAAAGCATGGAAATTAAATTTTAACATTCTCCAAATCATAGGGATCAAATATGTCAGTTAACATGAAAATTAAAATGGACGAACCAAAATAGTCATTTTTTAAAAGTATAAAGACTAAAATGAATCAAAGTTGAATGTATAACAACCAAAATATATATCTTGAAAATAAATAAACTAAAATGAGCTAAGATTGAAAGGAGAGGAACTAAAACAAACATCATAAAAATATAAAGACTAAAATTTAAAAAGAAAAACTAAAAAAAGTTTAAATTTTATTTTTGATATATGAACTTTGAATCTTGTTTTATTTTGGTTCTTAAACTTTTACAAACGATCGTTTTAGTCTCGAACTTTTAAAAAGTATCTGAACTCTTTGATCAAATCGCGTCTAGCATGTGTTGAGCAAAATGAAGATGAAATAAAATATCAACAACCAACGTGTCAAAATACTAAACGACCAAAACCTTGAACGCAAAATAACTTTTGAATTCTATAGAAAATCGCTTTACCACCTAATTCAAAATTGAAACCCAACATTTTTTTAGTATGACTTAGTTGATAGTCCAGTCATTTAAAAATATTAATCATCTCATCGTTTTGTTTAAGAGTTAACCAAATTTTAATAATAATAACTAAAGTAAGCATATTTTAAAACTTGAGAAACTAAAATAGACGACATTAAAACGTTTAGAACTACAAATTGATTTTTTTTAAAAAAAACAAATAATAATAATAACAATAATAATAATAATAATAATAATAATAATAATAATAATAATAAAATTTCATTGACAATACCATGTTTACCCTTCCATGTCTCCCTTTCTCAGTTCTCGCGAGCTCCCCCCTTCGTCAATCTCCCTCCTCTTAAATCGCTTCTCTCTGTTTCTTCCAGTTTGTCCGATCAATCGTCCCTTCCCTCAATCTTCCTTTGCTTCGCTGCTTCAAGGTTTGTTCGTGATTTTCTTTTCCTTTGAGATTCTGTCATGTTAGGGTTGCTGAAATCACGATTAGATGTTCATTCTTGTATGATTGTTCCGTATATCTCTCTCACGGTTCGCAAATGTTATTCAATTGCAATATATTACAGAGTAATTAGCATTGAATCTTAACGTTCTTTCAGCATGAGCATCTAATGAGGATTTGGTGATTATAATTGCTGTTTTGTTTATTACTTTTGAACATTTGTGAAAAGCTGGTGTTTATCACTTTATTCTAGGTTGAATACGGTGGATTTAGCCAATGGAAGTTACAATTCCTTCTGGACACTGTTTTTGTAGTTATGGATTAACAACTGTAGATTGTACTTTAGCACTATCATATTGCCAGAGGCTTGATTATTAGTTTTATTAGTTGCAGGGTATTACTTCTAGTTATAACATTCATGGTGTGGCCCAACTTCTAAATTTTGTAATAATTATACCTTATGAGTAACGTTTGTGGCATTTTGAGTTTTGAGGGAGAGGTTAAGATTAACATGTTTTGGATCTATAATAATGTAGTGTAGGTATGACTTGGTTTGTAAATGGTAATCACCGTAACTTTTCTTTAGAAAACCTGAATCCATTTTTGCATTTCTTCTAAAGCCAGTTGCATTGATTCCATGATATCATTTTATTTCGCTTGAGAACCTCAGTAACTTCAGCACCAACTCTAACTCAAGATTCTGGTCGAAGTTGATGCTCTAATTCCAATTGACAGGACCTTGATTTTGCAATAGAAATCTGACAGAAAATAACCCAGAATTTGTGGTACCATATAAGATGGAAATTACAATACTAAACTCCAAGCACTTCAAGAGGCTTGGACTCTCCCGTAGGCTTTTTACGGACTATGGTATGGTTTGGTTTGTGTTTTGCAACGAAATGGAATTCCATAGATATTATGATATTCATGGGGTTTTTGTTTCAACTTCGTGTGGCCTTTTTTCTTGGGGAGCAAAAAACATTTCCGTATATCTTTCGTAGGATTTGTATAAATCATCTTTACTGCACTTTTTCAATTCAATCATCTTTGATGTGGTAATTGGTCATACGCTTCATACCTTTTCACTCTTCTTCTTGCATTCCCATGATCTTTTCATTGGTACCTTGCAGGAAAGTACATCTGTCAGTGTCTTGAGGCATTAATAAGCAAAGTTGTCCACAATCATGATAGAGAGTTTATTGAGGTTGCTGTCCACGCACAGACCAGATCCTAAGTAAATCGTTTGGCATTGTCCCTTTGAGCGCCAAAGGAAATATTCAAATTATCCAGTTGACCCATGCAGTGGTGCAGAGATGACCATGAGGTTGGTAGGAAAATGTCTTAACCTGTCAATTCATAAGAATTTTCTGACCTGCAATAAAATTGGTTTCCACCCTCGAGTTCTGCACAATGGTCCAGACACAGTAGATGAACTCTTAGACAGACATGTGGTTAAGAAAGAAAAGTCCTTAGATGATGAAGAGGATGAGTTGATAACCCAGCGACGCCTCACCACCACTCGGCGTGAGGCTCTTAGTCTCTATAGAGACATTCTCCGGGCAACTCGGTTCTTTATGTGGCCAGATTCTCGAGGTGTCTTGTGGCGAGATGTTCTCAGGCAGAATGCACGAAAGGAGTTTGAGGATGCCCGTTATGAGTCTGATCCAGAAATAGTGACCCGACTTCTCATTGGTGGGCACGATGCAGTGCAATCAGCTCTTGACAAGCTTGCTGAGAAGCAGATGCAGGAGATTGATAAGAAACAAAATGGTCGAGATCAACTCTGATTTATTACATGGTAATTCTTATTTCAATTCTCACCTGCTATTGCAATTGAAAACGAAGTTAGACTAACCCTTGCTCTGTACTTGGTTCTAATGAATTGAGAGGGTATTTTACTTGTAAATTACATTGGATTTCTGATCTTTTTTCCAGGATTGACATTTGGGCTATATCAGAAAGGAACTGGATTGGTTTCTAAGAAAATGAAGGTAAAATGAAATGCAGAAATTGAATTCATTTTTTATATTGGGTTGCTGGAACTCCTTTAGCTTGTATAGACGGGGTGGCAATCCTGAAGTGAGTCCTTAGATGTGATGTTCTGAACTGTCAACTGCTGCACAGACGATCTAGCCTAAGTAGCTTCAAGAAATAAACCTCTTTTATTAAAGTGATAAATTGTTTCATACAAGAAGGGAAAACTCCTTAGAATTTTATGACAAGTGGGGTAAAAAGGGAATTAACTTAAAATATCACCCAGTTACCTAATTAACCCGAATCTTCTTACACCAAAAGATTTCTAAACCCACAGCCATAATTATTGGGTATCACGTATTGCTTGACAAATTCATCAGCTTTCTCTGATGTTGGTTAGTAGTAGTTCCATGTGCTCCATATCTTTAGTATTTAGTAACAAGTTCATCAATTTTTTACTTTAATGCAATATCGATCTCTAGATACCACAATGCATTATTGTTTCAAGCTATGAAGCATAGATATGGATACGACTGTACGATACGGATACGATTGGATACGGCGATTCGTTAATTTCTAAAAAAATTAAGATATGGATACGTTGAAAGATGCATCATTTTTTATATATTATTTTAATATATATTTCTAAAAAATGATGATACTGATACATTGAATGTACATTTTCTCTTGTTTAAAAAAATAGATTGCCTAGTTTTAAATTGAAAAAGATTAGATGAGTTGTTTATCTTTTTTCTTTTAAAAAAGTAAGTGTAAAAATAGATATATCAAATCGCTCATCAAATACGTATCTGAGAAGTATCGATATCTGATACGTGTTTGATACGAATTCTTTGTCTCACATGAAGTATGTGTTTCATAGGTTTCAAGTAAGTCTAAAGGTTGCCACTGACTAGTTTTGAATGTATGATTGATTCTCTGAAGAATGTGAGGTACTTTGCTGTTTGAAATTGTGTTCCTACCTACGGTATACTTCGTACATTTAAAGTGTAAAATTAAATATAAAATTAATTTTGAGTGATTAAAGATGTATTGCAAAATGAGTATAGCTTAATTGATAATGTTCATATATCAACCTTTAAATTAGAGATTTGATTTTCTCATCCTATATATTGCAAGGAAAAAAAGAGAGAATTTTTAAAATCACCCGTATACATGCCCTTAAATATTGAAAAAAAATGATATTTGTGAAATCTTTTTATCAAAGAAATTTTATCTCCCCTTACCTCTCTCAGAGTCCATTCATGATTATTATTATTATTATTATTATTATTTTTGTGAATAAAATTAAAGCCAATTCTTTTTTCTTTTTTGTGTTCAAGAATGGTAATTTAGGTTCATTTTCCATTTCTTCTAGAAAAATGCAAGTAATTTCAAGTTGTACTCTAAATTTGAAGTTACATCTTTATTCTTTTTAATTCAACTTTTGTACGGGTGAAAGACATTATTTTAGATAATAGGTAATTACATTATGTAGGACATTTATGAATAATAATTAAGTATATAGCAAAATATATTGGTGATATACTCTTGTCAACGAAATAGTCTATCAAAGTCTATCATTGATAGACACATACTAATGATATAATCTACCACTTATAGACTTAGAAAATGAATTTAAATTTTACTATTTATGTAAATTATTTTACATTATTTTGGGTTTGATTGTAATATTTGTAATTGCTCTACCTATAGTATATATTTTAATTGCTAAGTTTGGATTGCTAAATTCTTCCTATCTTGTTCAAGTATAACTTTGATCCAGACATTTTCAAAAAGTTAACTAAAACAATTGAAAAATGCTCGTTATGGTAAAAACAATAACTAATTAAAATTAACGGCCAAAACAGCCATCAGTCTGTTTTCTGTACCTACAATCCACCGTGCTGTGTATCATGTGAAATTGAAGTACAAGAAAGAAAAATAAATTAACTTTAGTTTCACATTCACTGACAATAAGTTATCCCATTTTTGTTTTAAGTCCAACAAAATGAGCGGGCAAGGATTTAAATTTTTTATTTCTTGATTGTAGGAGATATCTACTTCATCCAATTGAACTATGCTTTGTTATCATAAAAAATATTTAAAATCGCTAGATAGTATTTTGATAGATTTCAACCTTCAATTTTATTTATTAACAGAACAAGAGAAGTTTCTGAGAGTTTCCTACCTCTTCAATTCTTAAAAAGAACAATTACAAAGATCAATTTTCAGATATCCCTCACCTACAATCTTACCTCCCATATATACCCTACCCCCTCACACAAGAGCCCTCTAACTAAAAATATTCTTCAGAGCCCACATACAAATAACTAACATTTTCCTTCACGCATGATCGCCTCCCTTCCTCACAAGCTTTCAGAAAAGTTTATAAGTCCCATTTAGTTACCATTTAGTTTTTAGTTTTTCAAAATTAGGCTTATCAACACTACTTCATCTGTTCTTTACTTTGTTTTCCAATGATGTTTTAAAAACCAAAGTTAAAATTTGAAAACTAAGTAATTTTAAAAAATTCTTTTATTTTTAGAACTTGACTAAAAGTTTTAAGTTTTTCTTAGCATAAGTTTCAAAAATAGAAAACTAAACAAAATTTTTACTCAACCGGGCCTAAATGAACTACTGTTACAACAAAAGAAATTACTAAAATGAGAAAAACAGTTGATACTCAAGGCAATTTATCACTCTCATTCATACATAAACCAAAGAATGCAAAGTTGCAAACCATAGAACACTGGAAATAACTAGTATTCAAATTACTGGCAAGTTCAACTTCAATTCAATAAATTATGTCTACAAAATCAAACATATTATTGAAATCAGATGAACCTGCTAAAGAAGAGCTTGTCCACTTCTTCACGGTCGTTAACTTGTAATATCCCAAAATCCCAATTTGAACTCACTCAAGGGAGTCTCTATTTACTGCAGTAATATCCTTCAAGAATATTTGCAATCAAATGATAATGAATATTCAACCACATGGATTAATTGCAATGGTGGCTGATCAATATTAAGTTGAACATGAGGTTCCATCGCACATGGGGAGTAAGAAAATGTTTAACACAGACCACGATTTGTAAGGTACAGAGTTAGGGATATTAGTAAGAGTATAAGAGTAATCAGTTAGGGAGTTAGTGTATTTCATTATAAATAATGGGGATTGAGGGAAGGTATGCAATTGTTGAGTGATTTATTAGGCCCGAATACCCAAAGTCCTAAATCACTCAACAATTTTCTATCTTCCCTCAATCCCTCTCCCTCTATTTATAACCAAATACACTAACTCTCTAGCTAATTATCTTTATGCCCTTACAAATACCATATTAATATCCCTAACTAGGTAGCTTACATGATTTTGTTTAGACCAAAGAAACACCGTCAGGAGTACCCATACTGTGTGGGGCTCCCACTGCTCCTTATGCCGTTGTTGCATGCTGCTACATCTCAATTTCAATAACGGGTTATTGAGCATTCAGGAACATTCCCTACGTATATTTGTAATCAAATTCAGATAGTTGAATTTTCAAAGGAAAATCAACTTGATGATTTGAAACAAATTTTCAAAGGAAAATCACAGAGCAAAACACACCAACATAGTCTTATTATGGAAAGAAGCAAAAGGCGGAAAGGTTGCTAAAGTTGGAAATGAAATATAAAAGGAAGGGTGGCAAAACGAGAGAATTCAATTATTTTTCTTCATCGAAATTTTAAGAAATGAATTAAGATGTCATGTCTACGTTTCATTAATCCATATATTAATGGCAGAGATTAGAAATATGTAGAATTCAACGTCTGGGAATGTGACTAACTATTTTAAATTTCAAAAACTCAATGAATCTAAGTTATCAAAAATTTAAATTTGAGCTTCAGACATCCCAACTTAAATCGTCGTATATAAGGGCTTAATGTACCTTCTTGGTCTCTCATTCTCGAGTCATTTGACTATGAGTCTACTTGCCAGATACCGGAGGCTTCCAGCTAAGATTTGGTAACCTGCAACTTTTTATCATAACACTCTGTTATTTGTTAAACGGGAAAACCGTATGGTAGCAACCACTGTTCAACATCTAATATGGTCGTAAAGCTCAAAATTATTTCAGTTGCACTATGTAGCATTGGACTTGCAAGATATTAACCACAAGATATGATATTCCTGTACAGTTCCTGATGATGTAGAGTTCAAAATTGGTCTGGGCATTTGTCTCCATTACGTCACTTGTATAGATAATCTGGCATAGCTAGAACAAAGGTCTATATTCATACTACATATAAGAAGCAAGTAGGAGGAGAACTTTTATGTTTCTTTGTCTGATATTTAGTTATTATATCATATCTATCATGTCTCCAATGATTTCATGTCCAAAAACATCATTTAAACATTTAGAAAATATATTTTATGTATTGTTAAATTCCCACCCATTCATTAAACAACTTAAATTTATTTCAAGTTCAGTAGAATAAGTTAGAGATGAAGTACAAAAGGAAAGTAAATCAATAAAATAGTCATTCCAAACGCAAGAACAAGGTCAAGTATAGCTAGTAAATAGAGAAGACTTGGTATTAGCTAACATGGCAAGGGGGCGGCCAGAAAAGGGGCACAAAGGAGGCACGTATTACTATCTAGGTAGCGATGGATGAGGTTGGTTGTGTCAATTGTAGCCCTCAGGCCATTTTTGGTATTGTTCTTCATTATGATGGATGGATGCTAAATCTGTAAAATAACCAATTACCATGCAAAGAGCTTGACTCGAGTAAACAAAATGAAAGAAAACAAAATAAGGGCTACCCTTTTTGTGCCAATTTCACGAAGCTGACTCAAAATTTCAGCGAAGTCTGTTGGAGGTGGGCATGAAAATCGTATATTCTTCCCTGTGTGAGGATGTACAAACCTACAAATTGTTCAGTGATCTTGAATTAGTTGTTTACAGAAGAAATGAACAAGCTAAGATTCATTTTTAACGACCTTGTTTCTAGTTTTTCACCTTTTATTGCGGCTCTTTCAACATAAAAATTGAAAACATATTTTTTAACATTTCTTGCTTTTGCTCTCTCTTTTTAGATTGAAAAAAGAACAAAAATGTGATTAGCAATCGTTATTGTTTAGTTCTCTAAAAACTTTCTTTTCAAAAAGTGGAAGTTTTATCTGAAACTTGGAATTAAATATATGTCAAATTAATGTTTTGATATTCTGCATACATTTCTAAGAGAAAAATAATAAAAATAGAAATTTCATTCAGTTTCAAAATGCTAGAGATAAGAAACCATATCTACATCTCAAAAAAAGAAAGGCAAATGAAATAAGAATGCAACTAAATGAGCTCTTAAAGAATTATTTTCCAACCCAAGAGTCAGAGCATGAAGACAGGGCCTCTCCAATGAAGAAATATGTTGCATAAGTTGGCTGTGACAACTAGAGGATGTTCTACTTCGAAGCAGTGACATGGCCATGCTCTTAGTACCTCCATAGACATCATCTCCAAGTAACGGTATTCCCATATGCTTTGCGTGTGCACGGATCTACTTCACAAATATTCACTCCTAAGGCCGAGTAGAAAGTAAAAACTTCATTCCAACATTCAAAAGGAGAAAAAAACTGAAACTGCAGCCCAAGTGGAATGATAGATGTAACAGTATCATAGAGAAATTTTTTAGAAACAGAAGAAATGTATGTTTTTGCACATATATACACAGTGTTTAGAGAATATAATTTATGTTCTAAAACGCATTGTTTGATGGATTGTAATACAAAGTTACCCATCTGTAGCAACCCAAGAAGCAAGAAGTTTACACTACGCACCTGATGTGTGCGGCCAGTTTCTAATCTCCACTCAACCAATGAAGAACCTCCTTGAGCTAAAATTTCCATTACTTTATACCTGTGAAATGTCCCGTGTTTCCACTTTTCATCATGAACGCCTAAACTTAATAATATTTAAAATATGTTATATACTAGAGAACAATTAAGTACCCAAAATAAATAAAAGATGAAGAAAAACTAAGTACCTACTAGCAGCGTGCTTTGCATGTGGGTTGTTATTTGTTCCAGATACTGCAGTCATGCGGATACGGTTGTTCGGATCACGGCAAATTGGTACCTCAATACGTCCAGCAGTTGAGGGAGGAACTCCACACGTAAGACTGATATAAACTCTCTCAATAGAGTGTAGCTTGAATTGAGCAGATAAGTGAGCATGGGAATGTTCATCCTGTAGTTCATATGCAACAAACTTAGGAGTTAGACATGGTATTACATGTGATTTTGATCTGCAAGCTGTTGAAGCATCAAACTTGAATTGTCTGCTTTTATCTTCAGATAAGCAGCAGCAAGGAAGCTTAAAAGGGGAGAGCAAATCACCTTGGCAACAACAAGCAATCCACTAGTTCCTTTATCTAATCTATGCACAATACCGGGACGAATAGGTGCCTCAGAAACTCTAGAAAAAATTTCGACGGAACTGAACTCATCATCAGAAATATCCATATCCGATGGAAGTTCCCCCTTTGATGTTGCAACCATTGGGAGACTGCAGTGGTTAAGAATGGCATTTACTAGTGTTCCTGTCGCATTTCCAGGTGCTGGATGAACAACCTGAATCATGGAGAAAACCGCAATCACAAATTGGAACCCTACTTAGGATTTAGACAAACGTAATTACAGGGATTCAGAAAGCGGATGATGGATCTAATCCTAAATGCAGACGAGTGCAAATTTCAACTTTATTAATTTTATCCACAAGTATTGATCTCTTGCATCCACCAAAGACTTCCAATAGTACTGATAGTAACAATATCGGACTTGAAACATAAGGGCTTTTGAATCGTTACCATGTGTGCTGGTTTGTTTACGACTAAAACATGTGCATCTTCATAAACTATATCCAAATCAATATCTTCAGGTTCAGCTCTCAATGGTTGCAACTCGGAAATTGTACAATTGATCATATCCCCAGCTTTTACATTGTGAGAAACCTGCTCGAGTATAAAACCATATAGAAGTTGCCAATGAACACACAAATTAAGAACTCAAGTATAGAACAAAAAACAGGACAGTTAGAGCAAAAAAATAAAATAAAATAAAATAAAATCAACATCCAGATTACAGACCACTTGATAGCCATAGCAAAAGAGCTGAAAGAAACTAACTAACTAAATAAATAAATAAATAAAACAAAGTCATCAAATGTAGCTTCTCTACGGAAAAAATATCGGTACCTTGTCGATAATTCGGCCATTGACTGAAACTAGTCCCGCCCTAATACTGGACTGAACACGAGCCCTACTAATGCCGTTAATGCGGCAAGATATCCAAGAATCAAGACGAACTTTACCGGGATTAACGTCCACGGTCTCTTCTAGTCTGATTCCGGCGAAATTGGCTCTCCGTTCGGATTGAGCTTCACCATATTCATCGTAATCCGAGGATCTAGTGGAGAGATTGACGGAAAATCGAAGAACATCTGAAGTGATTCTTCTACGATTTCGAGGGAAAAACAACTGAATAGAAGAAGGTGAAGCTTGAATTGTTCTAGCAGAACAAACGGAAATCATTTCTCCCGTCTTCGATATTTCGTTTTTGGGTTTTCGCTTATCAGCTGTTTGCTCACATGGAAAGATGGTTTTTTTTTTTTTTTCTCGGTTTTTTTTGAAAAATACGTTTTTGTCCCTAAAATTTTAGGATTAGTTTCTATTTTATCCGTGATTTCGAAATATTATATATTTAGTTATTAATTATTAGTTTTCTTTCAATTTAATTCTTAAATTTTAAAATTTTCTGTTGCGAACTGGGATCGCTCACCAGCTAGGTCAGTTCATTCATATTTCGTCTCCTTTTTTTCATGTTGTCCCGTTGCTTTAGCCTAGGAGCCAACGAAAGGGCCTTCGCCACTTGAGCTGTATGCGAGGGAGCCGTTGTTGAAGCGGGTGGCTCACCATTATTTCATTTCATTTGATTTATGTCTTTTCCTCACCGTCACTACCATCTCATGACTTGGATTCGAACCAATCAAGCTACGACCCCCTCAAAGTTAGGGCATTCAAAAGCGTCGTTGCCAACAGTCCGGTAGGAAAGAAACCTGTAGCCAGTGACTAAGACTTCTTCGTGAATCTCTGCTATTTGAATATAACCAAAAGAGGGAATAAAGAGATAGGGGCTCAGCCCACAGCACAGGAAAGGGTGCCGGATTTCATCCGGTAACTAGAAGAATATCGCTTCGGGGGTCACAGTGTTGTGGAAGAACATTGGCTTCTTGCTTATCAAAGGCTCCGACCTTTACAACCTTTTTCGTTTTGGTTGAGGAAAAAGCCTCAGGGACTTGACAGAAAGTTTTTAACCAACCCATAGGTTTGTGTGAAAACCTTTCGCCACAAGACGTCTCAATAGAGCCATCAGTTTTGTGTTTCAGGGTATATACCCACCCCAAAGGTCCCCAGACTCATCGTGCCAGGTCGGACTCTATTATGGATTTCTGACCTCTTTCCAGATGGAGTAGTGCATCTCTGTCTTGATAGTCGAGAGTGGAGTTACGGAAACAGCCGTCTGATTCAAGGCAGGAAAGACTGAAAGAGGAGAGCCCTCCAGCTTTTCATACTTTTGGGGAACTTCCAGCTATCAAGGAGGCAAGCTCTCTATCTATCACGGGGGGTTGTTCTCCTTTGTCTCTTCCCTTCAGAAGCACAACACGAACATTAATTCGAGTCTACGCCCATCTTTCAGAGTTCAAAGAGGGTTTCGCGAGTCCAAAACTGGAGGTTTAGTACGAGTCCACAAATGGAAATAAACCTTCTTTTGAGAGGGCCCTACTTGACTTTCTCCATCAATAACCTCCCTATGCTAAATCAAACAAAGGTTGTCCCTAGTGGAGTGAATTACAACTTTATCTTTAAAATTTGAGTTTTATTTTAATTTAGTCTATAGATTTCAAAATTTATACTTTTAACTTCAATTATTCATTAAATACTCATTTTCTATCTCTAGTATTACTTTATATTAATAAATTAATAATCATCAAAATATTTATAATTAAATAAGTTTCACTATTTTTTTTTTTTTTATCATTTTTACAATTAAATTTTAAATTTTATTTCATAATTATTTTTAATTAATTAATAGAAATTGACGTTAATAATTGAAAATGAATATTTAATGAGAAATTAAGGTTAAAAATTGTAAAATCTTGAAACTTAGGGACCAAATCGAAAAAAAACTCAAATATCAATGGTAAAATTATAACATTTTATTGACTAAATTGAAACGAAACTTAAAATTTAATGATCAAATGTGTAACATTTGAAAACCTATGAACCAAATAACAACTACATAAAAAATCTAAGAACCAAAAAGATTTTTTTTTCTTTTTTTCTTTTTTGCTTTTTAGTTATTTTCTTAATAAATTTTTCTTTTTTAATTAAACAATTTTCCCTCTAAGATTCTAGATTTTTTTTTTTTTTTTTTTTTATGGGGGAAAAAATGATCCTGGTAAATTGTCATCGGAAGGTAACGGAAAGAATTGAAATGGATTATTCATAACATTGTTAATTTAAATTAATGTGACAAATCACGAATGTCAGAAATGTACATATTTTTAACTGTACAATACGAGTCTTCTGTGAAAAAAAAAAATTCGAACACATTAGTTTATTATTTTTGGATGAATTTCAAAAAAAAAAAAAAAATTAATATTATTTTGTATTTATATCAATGATTAGTCTTGAACACGTGGTAGACTTTTTTTTTTTTTTTTTTTGTTGATTTTTAAAAGAAAAATGTTTTTTTATTAAAAAGTATATATTATTATATTATTTTATGTTCATATCTCACAACTAATTGAGTTCAAATCTCTTACATTCATTTTTCTTTTACCTACATCTAATGGTCCAAATTAAATTTAGTTTACGCCTTTTTCCTCTCGATTTAAACTCTTTATCTTCTCCAAAATTAAATGAACAATGTTCACATTTTTACAATCCTCCGTAATTCATTAAACCTCCATTGATGCTCTCTCTAAGCTTTAATTTTCTTCTTATTTTTATTTTATTATTGAGAGAGATATATTGTATTGTGATGATTGATTTGTTGTGTGCTACAATTTGTATACTTTATTGAAAGAGTTGTAAGTGTGCTCTTCAATTTTTTTTTTCAAATTTTTGTAAGGATTGCTCTTGATCCTGGAAAAAGAGTTGTTGTAGCAGTTTGATCTTCAACCGTGGAAAATGTCAGATTTGTTCTTGAGTCTGGAAAAAGAATATTGTAGTAGTTCAACTCTAAACCGTGGAATGAGTCAAAAACATCCAGTGAAATACCCAAAAAGAACTTCAGAAGTGGATGTAGGCCAATTGTACCGAACCACAATA
The DNA here is from genome assembly GCF_027475165.1 of Benincasa hispida. Taxonomy (NCBI): domain Eukaryota; kingdom Viridiplantae; phylum Streptophyta; class Magnoliopsida; order Cucurbitales; family Cucurbitaceae; genus Benincasa; species Benincasa hispida. The sequence goes on from NC_143481.1 coordinate 2,860,168, forward strand.
GAATTATCCAATTTTCTCTATCCCTATACTTATTTGATTTTGCAATTAATTTGTTATTATAGTTTAATGTATGAAATTAATTGTAATATTTATTCTTAAAATTAATTGCTACAATTTGTTTATGCCAATTTATTGATTTTTTTTTTTGAGTAAATGTATTTGTATGAAATTCTTGTTTAAATTACTTATTAACTAAAAATGTATTAATTTGGTTATTTGGGCCCACTAAGTAAAAAATTTTAGTTAGTTTTATTAAAATCTATTCACCCCCCATATTGTATGCTGTTATTAAACGATTGATTAATAGCCTTATGTCATGTCTTCACTGAATGAATTGATGTATATATATGAATTAACCTAAGTTTTCCTTATTTAAACCCAAGTCTATATTTAAACAATGTTTCCTGGTGAGTCTAGGTCAAATGTGGTGACTTATAATAAAGATGTGTTTGGGCTCAATGAATAATTTTATGCGATGAATATCAATTGATGCGTTGAATGAGTGTTTGTATAAGTGAAATGGCTACTAAATAATTACAAGTGACCGTGGTAGTGGATGAAGGTGGTGGTGAAGATGAATAATGTGGATGTGATGCAATGATAGTATGCGATGGTTGATGATGCGATGAATGATAAATGTATAGCATTGATGGTGGTTGCAATCACAATAAAAACAACTTGCATTGAAGTGAAGGAAAAACCAATTGATAAAGTAGGGTCGAGAAGATTCACTAACATTTTCTTAAATAATGCATAAGTAGACGTTCATGTTATCAACTCTTAAAATGAAAAGCTAATCTCTTGATATTTGAACCACATTTATCTAATCTCTAAGCCGCATGACCAAGTTGATTTTAAACGAAAGATTTACTTTATCTCTAAAATCATTTCTTTCCTTGTTTAACAAATTCCACAATCGCTTACTCTCTCAAATAGTTGATTTTTCTACTTAAATTGATTTGTCAAATGGATTCAAGCAATATATTAAGCACGCATTAAACAAGATGAAATTTTACTTATGCACATTTATAAAAATGTTAGATCAGTCTTCTCAACCCATTAAAAATTTAGCTACTCATAATGGAAAGACAAGAAAGTATGGATAGATGGAAATGAATGGAAATCATATTTATATTAAGAATTAGTGAGTTTTAAATCTTAATATCTTAATATAAACTTAAATGGATGAATAATAAGATAAAATGAAAAGAAAGAAGTGTGTCAAGTTGCTGGTTGCAATCTCTTGCTTCTTTTGACTTTAGTGTTGGCTACTTCTAAGTGATTGTTGTGAAGGTGGTGGAGCTCTCTCACTTTCCAGAGAAGAAGACTAAGCTCTCACTTAGAATTCTTCAAACAAAGCTCGAAAGATTGAAGATGATGGAAGACGTGGAGGAATTTGGACAGAATTTCGGCCAATCTCTTGGTAAGTCTTAACTTGAATCTCGATGGGCTATTTATAGGTATTAAAAGGAAGCTTCTCAGCCTCTTTCCAATGATAATCTGACACCATGCATTTAATTCTATGCCTTGTTGCGCCGATTACTTGCTTCACAAATTCATTGGTTCTGTTGCGACTGGCTCAAAGTTGACTACCAACTTGCATCCTGATTTGACATTCACCACCCACACATTTGTCATTTTTTACTTCTTCATCGCATGGTACTTCTTAGTGTGAAATATTTGGAGTTGATCTGTTTCTTATACGTTCATGGCAGTAGCTTTTGTTCCTTGGTTGATTTTTTGCTTTTTTCATAGAAATCCTATGTTCAAAATGAGCTGTGAAAATGTATGAACACAAATCTTGTTTATTACATGATTTTTATTTCAAGTTAATGCATTTTCCTCTTAATTTCCTAATTATTTTAAATAAAAAGCTACAATAACTAGTATTTCTACAAGTTATCACACCCCCAAATTTAGAACAATGTTTGTCCTCAAGCATATTTTTTAGTTTTTAGTATAAATCATAACTCAATTTGATGCATTAACTTGACCTCTCAACATGTGTCCTAGTTTGAGATTAATTAGACAAACCATTCGCCTCAAAGTTTCATACTTATTTCCAGACAATCTTATTTTAACAATGCACCAATTAGAGATGTCCATTTAACCCGTGGGACCACCCCGAACGGGGAGGGGAATCCCCAAATACATGAAAAATGGGGAAGGTAATGGGGAATTTTTTTCCCTATTTACCTTTCAGGGCCGGGGACAAGGATTATATTCCCCGACCCTGACCCCACCCTGCCTTGAGTATGTATGTGTGTGTATGTATATATATATATATATATATATATAGTTCTGATTTCTGAATATATATATAAAATAATAATAATAATAATAATAATAACCTAAGTAATCCTAAGTGCTCCTGCGCCCGCCTCATTTTTCATCTCACAATCCCTCCAAACTCTCCCTCACCCACGATCAAACTCAGACTCAGTCGACAGGCACCCTCGATCTCCTCAGTCTTCCTTGTCGATCGTCGTCGCCAGTCAGTCACGCGACACACGCCTTTTCGCCGTCGCCAGTCAGTCATGCTCTCATCGAAAACTCACAATCCATGCTCTCGCCTCCTTCTTGTCCCATCGGACGTCAGTCTTGCCATGGGCCGTATTTTTGTCCCATTTTTGCTGTTGTCTTCCTCATATCCAAGGTATGTCCGAAATTCGAATCTCCCCTATCCGATATGATATGTGTAGGAGGTAAAATGATTATGTTGGTTGTTAAATGGTGTAGAAGGGGAGTTATTATTATTGGTTTTTAGTTTGTTATCTTAAAGTTTGTTTCCTCTCAAATTATGTTATCTCAAAGTTTGTTGGACTACTGTTTGACTATTTTGAGTGTACAAATTTTTTAGAATGTTGTTTGATTATGTTTGTTGGACTATTTTTTATGTTGGTATAATCAGAATTTTGTTGGATTGTTGTTCTTAGTGTGTTGTTCGATTTTTGGTGTACAAATTTGACTGTTTTTGCTATTTCTGTTGGTGTAATCAGTTTTCGTTCCATTAACAATCTATACTTTGTTTTGGTGTAGAAAATACAATTTTTTTTTCCTAGAACTTCAGTGTTAATTCGAGTAATTCACCTTCATTTTGACATACCAACTATAGGGTGCATGGAGGCAGCCAACATCGAGCAAGTATCCTTCAAAACTCAACTCTTGTCTTAGCCGGATTTTTATTTAAGCCTAGACATTGGAGATGTATTCTTTATTTGTGATGCGTCGATCCTCATTACTCACCTTCATTTTAATGTACCAACTATGAGGTGCATGGAAGCAGCTAGCATCGAGCAAGTATCATTCTCGACAGCTGGCCTGAGTGTGTTGGGTCCCTCACAATACATATACTAGCCCAACACATCAATTATACCAGTGATGAATGCTAGCACTGATGCATCTTTAGAGGAAAATCCCATCTCCAATAATAGCTTGGGCGAGTCCTCTTCTTCTGGTGCCTCTTCTTCCACCATCTTTTCTTTTCCTTTATCTTTCTTTTTCTTCTTAGGGTTTTTAAGCACCATGCTTCCTTCTCCAACCTCCTTATCCTTCTTTTTTTTCTGCAGGCTTTTTGTTCGTCGTCTGTTTCTCACTCTTTTTCTTTTTTCAATTTTTCTTTCTTTTTTTCTCTACTTCTGTCATCTCTTTCTCCTTATTTTTCTCTTATCTTCTCTTTTTAATGTTTTTCTAGATGCGTTCAACCTTAGATTGCTTCCCCTCGTCACTTTCTTCTTGCATTTCTTGCTCCAATTCTTCAGTGGCCTCCTCCACCCTATCCATCACCACTTTTGGCACATAAGGCCTAGTTTTGGCCGCAACGCCTACTTCTGCAATCTCTTCATTGCGTAATTCTTTCTCAAAGTTGGTCGCAGCAATGAGGTTTTGGGCATCCTCTTTCAGCTTTTGGATACTTGTCCTCATTTTTTTTTTTTTGTCTTTTCAGGCATCTTGGTTGCCAACTACTCTACACAGAATGGAGGGAGGACGACTTCTTCTTCACTGCACCAAATGTTTCCTTCCACACATTCGATAGATGGCTCAACGTGGGCGTTCTTTGATTTTCATTTGAGTGACATAACTTCTTCTTCCTCTTCTAAATCGACAAGGTTGGCCTCAAGTATGGCCACCTTACCTCCATTCCTTTCTACAATAATCCTTTTCTTCAAGGGCTTTGTGGCTAAACTTTCACCCTTTTGCTTCGCTTTCTTCTTTTTAAAAGCTGTGAACAACCTCTTCACAGGCCCATCATTAGAGCTGATCGGGCTTGGCTTGCTAAATACAAGCTCTTCAAGGCCACCCATGGTAGGGATAGACCCAAGTGGCAAAATTGAAGGGATTGAAATTCTCTACAACGGAAGCAATTAGATATCGTTGTTTCTAAATTTATTTTTACAAAATATATAAAGTAATCCAAAGTGACAGAAACACAAGGATAACCATAATTAATCTAAGCATACTTGTACTATGATGAAAATAGATAAGAGGGATAGGATATTACATACCTTTGAAGACACCATCTTCTTGCTTCCTTTATATAGCATGAACATGAACTGCTTCTTTCGATCTTTCGAACTCGGCACCATGAATGCAGCGACAACAACAAGGAAAAGGATGCCACCACGAGATCTTCCTCTTTATTCTTAAGGTGAGAATTACAGCGGAGTTTTGTGGGCTCACTTGGAATAATTTTGGCGAAGGGAGATCTTTGTTTAAAAGAGATTTCTGAGAGAGGAAGAAATACACAAAGAGAGATTGAGAGGATGAAGAAGATGTTCATCCTTTCTCTCTCTTGTTTTTACGTGATTGAGATAATAAGGGAAACTACTTTCTCTTATTTTCAACCAAAATTTTGAGAGAATAACTCCCAAACGGAGTTGTAAAATTAAATTCAAACTCAAAATTTGAATTTAATATATATTAACCATTTTAATATATATATATATATAAAACTATATGTTATATCACATATAACATAACTTATAGTTTGTTATTCTCTCAAATAACCTATAGTATTAATATGAATTATATTCATATTAATTTTTAATATATAGTTTTTATATCAACCACATTCATATAAATAATATTTGGATCACATTCAAATAATTATCTCTCATCAAACTATATAAATGTAATATGAATCACATTCAAATATTTATTTATCTTATAAAACTATATATAAATTTAATATGAATCATATTCCCATTAATTTTAACATATAGTTTCTATATGAATCATATTCATATAAATAATATTTGAATTATATTCAAATATTTATTTCTTTCATAAAATTAATATAATATATCAACATACATTACGCTTTATAAAGTATCAACATACATTATTTAATTGTATCTTATACAATTAATTTTCTTTAATTAATTTGAACAATTCAAATTAAACTAAAATTAATCTGATTCTCATTAGTTCTTATTGAGCTAACAAGGAACCTTATGGACCTATAGATTGAAGTTTCAATGATACTTGATTAATTAATTAAACTCTTTAATTAAATTAATCAACCTTCATTAACGACCAATCACTCTACTAAATACCGACAATTGCTCTCTTCGCACTATAGATATATTTCTGTGTCCATTAGATATAACCAATCACCAGTTTTTTGACCCTTGTAAGTGCAGCAGGGTCAAACTACCATTCTACCTTTATAGTTACATCTAACTCCTTAATTACTCCTTAAGTACCATTGATCCCTCTTGTGCCAAGAGAAGGTGAGGCGCCTCATTGTTCAAGCCTTTAAATCAGCCCTTAAGGGAGCAATTTATCTACTTACTCTAAATAGGAAATGAGTGAATCTAGCTATTCCCACCCATACAAATCAAAGGATCGCCCTCATAGGAAAAATTTCATAACTCACTTAGGATTCAAGTCAAGTCATCTATGGTCATACTAATGAAATATAAGTCTCTTCTAACAACGGTATTATAAAAAGAGACTATGCATTTTGTGGTCCAGTCTTATACAAACTCTTTGTATAGGATACTCTCACTCATATGTCTTCACATGAATGATCAGGATCAGATCATTTGTAACATTTTATAACAATTGTTGTTGGGATTGATGTCCTAATTCTCCCGGAGTCTCGTAGTTTATAAACTGTACACATTGTTATGAATAAAATATGAGTTATTTTATTTTGTATTTACTCATATCCAATAAACAAAGCTCCATGGTTATTGTATGAAAACTTAAGCATGTATATGAGATATACAAGTGGATCATGCCGTAAGTGATAACCTAAAAAGGTTTGTAGTATAAAGATTAAGGAGGGATACCTGATCCTGGTGACACTACTGATATGACCCATTTTGAAGAGGCTTACAAGTGTTGTTAACTACTACAGATGATTGATCCTGACCATTCATGTCGAGACATGCGAGCGGGGGATGTCCTATATAAGGAGTTTGTATAAGACCAGACCACGAGATGAATAGTCTCTTTATATAATGTCATTGATACTTGAGACTTACATCTCACTTAAACGACCTAGGTGACATGACCTTAACCCTGAGTGTTTTGGGAACTCCTGCCTTTGAGGGCGATCATTTGATTAGTATGGGTGAGAGTGGCCAGATCGCCAACTCAACAAGTCTACCTTTCTGGGGATTTGTCTGATTTAGGAACTGGGAACTCAGTTACAAGAGATAAAATTCACTCTTTCCCCGAAGCAGGGGTAAATAGATAGATTACTCCCTTAAGGGCTGATTTTGGGTCTTGAATATAGTGGCCACAACTTTTATTTGGAAGAGAGGACTTAGTCATAGTAGGACTATGACTTATGTTCATTAGAGGGATCAGTGGTACTTAAGGAGTTAGATGTAACTACAGGGGCATAACGGTAAATTGGCTCAGTTGTACTTACAAGCAATCTGTGAAGGGTTATCGCACTGTTGATTGGTTGATATGGACACAAAATATATCTGAAGTAAGAAGAGTGCAGCTGTCGGTCTTTAGTGGAGTATCCGGCAGTTAACGGATGGTGAATCTCGTGACTAAAGAGTTTAGTCAGTTATTTACGTACCATTGGAGTTTCAAGCTACAGGTCCATAAGGTCCCCTTGGTAGTTTAATGGATTCAGGTTGAGAATCAGTTCTTGGGGTTGATTTGAAATGTTTAAATTGATAAGAGGAAATTTGATTATATATAATATAATCGATGTGATATATGAGATACATCAAGTGGAGGATTAATGTAAATGTGATTTATATTAAATACCATAAAATAGAAAAAGAACTATGGTTTATATGTTTCATGAGATGAAATATTAAAACTATAGGTTATAAATATAATATGGTAAGTTGGTTAAATATAATATGGTAAGTTGGTTATCATATATATATATATATATATATATATATATATTTATAATAATATTAATTATTGGATAATTATCTATTTTTCTCTAATAACCAATTGAGTAGGAGGTCATTGGTGGTTTTCTGGTAACCGTGAGATAAAAGGAAAAAATTTTTCCTAAATTTAGAAGAGTTGCTTGATTCGAAAAGAAACTCACGGAGATGTTGTCAAGAGAAATTGTTTCACTAAACGATAGCTCACAGAGAGACTAAACGATCGTGGAGTGTCACTATACGATAGTTCACTCAGCTGGTCGTAGCTAAACGATCGCAGGGCATTGTTTATATATTAGGTTGCCTTCTTCTACACGATTGAGCATTCATCTATACGATAGAAACTTCCTATCTCCCACTTGCTCAATCGTCTACACGATTGTTGTTCCTCCAATCTCTTCCTCTAACCAAGTCCATACAAAGCCCATACTTCTGGATTCTCACACTGAGAATACCAAGGTAACCATTGTAGCGGTGTCCTCATTCAACTCGATCGAGTTCGAGGTTTTGGTGGTCGTTTGTTAGGTTTGTAATCTTTGAGAATGTTGGGTTCATGTTCGTTTATTGATCGTGCTGTGTTGCGGTCGTTGTGTTCGAGCGTTCGTGTATTGCTGTCTTGGAGACTGAATGAGCGTTCATGATCGAGGAAGTTTGAAGAATGAGTCTTCAAAGGTATGTATGTTATATTCCTCGATTATCTTAAAGCATGTTGTAATTTCATGTTGTGCATGACATGTTAGTTTCCGTTTTATGACTATAATTGTTTATGTTCAATTTCGAATGGAATTTGGAACGATTATTCTGTTGCTCATGGAAATCCTCATGTTTGATTTTCTTTAATTGTAAGAACTACAAAGCGGGTCGTAGCAATAGTGTTACCAGGATAAGGCACCCAACCTTATCTATATACTACAGACCATTTAGATTATCACTTAAATATGATCCACTTGTATGTCTCCACATACATGTTTAAGTCACATTAGATAATCTTGGATCTTTGTATAATGGACCATTGCATATAAAACTAATAAACCATTTATTCAAATAATATATAACTACGAGGCTTTAGAGAATACATCTCAACAATTTCCATACTTGCACTAAAGCCAAGAAAATGTGAACCGTCCCAGGGTATACTCTATACCCTACATGCTCTCCTACTTTCCCTAGCACACTAGAGACATGTCTCTTAGTCCCAGACAACCTAGGAGTCCTCTCACACTTTAGCTTAGAGAATCCTTTTATATATTTAAACTGTTATGTTAACAAAAACCATCTATTCACCAACAAGATATTTCTCTTGTTCTATTTTATTCTATAAGTTGGTGGTTACATATATCCTCAAATGCAATTCTCGCACCACATTATCTCATAAATTGGTCAGATTAAGTTATATCTAAAACAACTTTCAAATATCTTAGGACATACTTGACTTATGCAAATTATTGCTTCACAAGCAAAAGATTTCCTTATCGTCCAATATACACCAACTAAGATAAAACACAGATTTCTCTAAATCCAATATGAAACAGTGTATCCCATAAAAGATCAAATCTTAAACTATATACACCCACATCTCATTATTCATAAGTTTTAATTTTCAAAACTCAATAGTCATACCATTGACTTTACTAATTCAACTAACTAATTGTATATTAAATGTTAATTAAGCCTCATGTAAGATTTACGTCCCTCAACATTTTAGGTGTCTTAGGAAACTTTTCCCTTAGATATATAAACTTCATTGTAGAATGATACATTACCATTCTATCTAAAGTAATTGCATCGAACATTAAACAACTACTGTGTAATGTAAGATGCATGAAACAAATTTAAAATCATATCCTAAACAATATGTATGTGGATTTTTAATATACAAAAATACTTCAAATCAACTATTTGAAAATTGGTTAAATAGTCAAACTTTCTTACTGATTTCCACTTCATAAATAATGAGCAAATATGAATATAAAATAAATAAATATCCACGTTTCATTTTCTTGTTTATACAAGAACATTGTCATTGTTCATAGTTATTGGTTATGATACTATATCAAACTATATTCTCAAAGATTTGAATCGTCAAATTTATTTCTCAAATGAACATCACAATTTTACAAACCTTTTTGCAATTAAATCTTTGAAAATTTTCTTGACTCTATTATAGAAACTAGTTAGAAAATTGACTCACAATCCATTTTCATCCAATAGTTTTAGCGCTAATTTTCGGTTGATGCCCAAAGTCTTACTTTGAAGATTTTTATCTCCAAGTACTACACTTTCAAATATTCCTTTTGTAAATCTATTCATATCCTTTGAGATTTCTCCCATCAATGAAAATCTACAAAAAAAAAAAAAAAACAAAAAAAAAAAAAATGATTGAGATTAAGTATATTACTTTATCTCATAATTTATGACTTTAACAAAATTTCTCTTTGTCAACTTCCTTCAATTATTGACATGCAATATGACAACTTTGACTTCCAATAAGTCATGGCAAAGGCTGAGTCATTGCATAACTCTCCTACTACTGTAAGGTTTATAAGTTTTCATCTTGTCATCTTATATGACAACAAAGACTTCAAGTAAGCCTTTGCAAAGGTTGAGTTATCTCATAACTCTCCATTACGATGCAGACTTATTTGTTTGACAATTAGAAATTGATGTTCAAATGAAAATAAGTGGTTAACAACACTTGTTAACCATTATGTGGTTTTACTTGAAGCAAATTCATCGACACAGCGTGACCTTTTTATAGGCCTGCAACCTTTAACTTTCCAAATGAATCAGTATTTATCACACAAATACATCATTTTATTTTGGAATATCCAAAGGGCCAGTTATAAACTCCTCAAGGACTACCTACAACTAGGCATACTTTTGAACATTTATTTCACTAAGGGTTTATTTTAACACAAATGTCTCAACTTACCCAAATCCTGAAATGTCATAAACAAGTTTTACAACACTTTCATAATCCAACATTGTTTCGCAAACATTTTGGAGGAAATAACGTTCAAAACTACAATCTCCATTGTATATCCTTAGTGGAGTCAGGCATCAGTGTAATTTTAAAACATTTGGACTATGTTTAACTAAGTACCTAAAATGTACCAATTTCAACAAGGTCATATTTCTCCTGCTGTGGCATAATTTTATCCAAATTGTACCTAATGCTCGAAGTTGAGATCTCATCTTATCTCTATCAATTAGGCTTAGTATAACAAATATCCTGTACTAATGATTATGATCCGATCAAAATGTCATAATACACTTACCTAAATGACTTAAACTTTAGTCTAATTTCTTTTGAACATTTTAAAGAAAATAAGACTTAAGTTCCATTAGAATAAGATACATTTATTCATAAATATTCATCAATCATATTAATGACTTATTTATGAAGTCAGACTTATGCTTTCAATCATAACACCACCTGGGTCAAAGAAAGTCCAACACTGGTCAAGTAACCTTATCTAATAAAGTTTCAATGACACACCTGCATGAGAAGCAAGACTTTTGACATGTAATAATAATTTAACTCTAACTCATAGTGAATTACCTATAAGTATCATTTAAAAGCCAAAGACATGTATTCCTTTAAGAGAATAGAATCCTTCTTTCTTTCCGCCTTTACACTCTCTCAATTTAGTATGCAGATGCGTCAACCTTTATAGAAAAATGTACTTATTCAAAGCTAAACATATTTTCAAACAACTTTTGAAAACATGCCTTATCACTAAAACAATTCATAGTCTATGAAATGTTTAATAATAACGTTTAGGGAAATTGAATTTTCTTATGGTGATTAAAAACACCATATTTAGCATAAATAAACAATATTTTAATTTAACACACAAAAATGTATTTATTTAAAGCTGAACATATTTTCAAAACAATTTTGAAAATATACCTTATTACTAAAATTATTCATAACAACTTTTGAAAACATACCTTATTACTAAAACTATTCATACTCTATGAAATATGTAGTAATAAAGTTTGGATAAATTGAATTTCTCTTATGGTGATAAAAGTACCATATTCATCATAAATAAATAACATTTTAAGGCCTCCCAATACTTTAACTAAGATGAGCTTCCCATTGCCAACTAGTAGAACTATTCTACTGAATTAAGTATTTGCCAAGATTTACAATCTAATTCCAATGAAGAAAAATTCAGATAGTGAATCATTATTTAACTATCAAGGTGTGAAACTATATTCTCCACCAAGAACTTAGTAAATCAAATTTACTTATTCTTATTTTTCTTCCTTTAGAGGTATTTCTAAATTTACTCATTACTTGACATTTCAAACTAATTTGAAAACACTTTCCTTACTGGCTTTAGTCATTTTCTTAGACTCAGATAATACTTAACTTTAGAGGTCATATAGCTTCCTATGACTCCAACATACAATATGTTTTATCATGAATTTATCTTATAGACTAGACACATCATATGTTATCTAGACAATAAGAGTAGGCTATCACTGCAAAGATTATTCATGAATACACTTCATGAATTGGAAACAATTTCTTTTGAGAACGTTTTCTAAATAAAAGATAAAATTACACTGTCGTTATGTGTTGATGACATTTTTCAAAGTAACATATTTATCAAACCCTTTGACTTATGTCGATAATTAAAGAGTTAAAATATTGAAAGAAAATGACATAACTTTGAATTATATAAAACATGTTAATTGACTATATACAATTTATTATCCATTCTTATTCATCATAGAAATTAAAAGAATGAACCCAAATAATATGAATCTCATTCATATCAATTCAAAATTTCTATTTCTATAATGCTCCAGTGAGTCAGAATAAAAGTCACCGAAGGGTAGTCAGTCATTCCTTCCCTAGATTGAGACATTCTCAACCAATTGTTACACCAGAATAACTATTATTCCTATAACAATTAGTTACCATTTATTTGTTCAAGAAATCATTAACTTGCTTAACAATTTATTGTAAATGCGACCCTCCATTTTATACCATAGAGTTCCACCCCAATGAGTCAATCAAAGGGAAAAACCGATTGGAGCAAAAACTAAAGCGATCCTATCCATTTCTGGAGTTTGCTATGATATTCACCTAATGCATAAACTATCCAAAGGGGGACGCTCCAAGGGCGCCTCGAGGTCGTGCAAGAAAATCTCACAATGCAAACCAATAAAGGAGACCATAGGACATGTTGGCACACATCCTTCTCCCATTTACTATAAATACTTTCTCCACCTTGATATTGACTCATGAAAATACCATCCGAAGGTGGACGCTCCCAAGGCGCCTCGAGGTCGAGCATGAGTCACATGGTGTGAACTTTTAGGGAGAATGTGAGTGAAAAAATGACATCATATATATCTTTTTCCTCTCATTAAGTATTTTACAAATAAGAGTTCATTACTTAAGTAAATTAGGCTAATAAATTTATCGAAGTGAATTGTTAAATTGGCCCAATATAACTCTTATATGGATAGTTTAACAATATATGATTCTTGTTTATTAAACATTTTAATAAATCTAATAATTTATTGCATGCTTATAACATTATTGTCTAATTCACCTTCTAGGTCGGTTCCCAGGTAGGGGTATTCCGTTTCTATCAAATTAAATACCCTACCTTTAGACAAAAACTTCCTTAGACAAAGGTCTCTTATAGACAATTATGTTATAAATTTAATATTTTATTTAATCCAATTTAATCCTATTAAACAAAATTAAAAGATTAAACTTATTTCTAATCGTATTAGAAATATTATCAACATAGGTCTAAATGAGATTAATTTTAAGTCATTTAAAATTAATTTTAACTTATGTTTGTATGCAACTCTTTATTATAGATATTAATTCTAATTTCACTAAAATTATAACATTTATAAAGAATTAATGAAATAACAAAAACCTATACATGCATCTAATGACACACTTTAAAAAATTATAACAATTATAGTTTTACTAAAGTGGTGTCATATTTTTTGCATTTTCATTTTCATTACATTGTACATAACAATTATATAATAAAGTAATGAAAATAACATAACATTCATCCATCATCCATACTATATATTAGGGCTAGTTGCATAAATAGAATTCAAACCCAAAATAATAGAATATGTAGTACAAGGATAAAATAATTGCATATATAAATAAAAAAAATGGTAAAAGACTAAAAAACTCATGCGTAACCACCATTTTATTTGTTTCTTCCCGATTTTCTCAAATTAAAAGCTATCAGTGATCACCACTGATAGCTTCTATCAATTGCTAACGATCATAGTTGCTATCAACGATAGCTTTCAATTTTAGAAAAATTATTATAATCTTGAAATATTAGCTTTTAATTTGCCATAAATTATTAGTAGCTATCATTGATTCACTTGCATCATTTGGAATCAACGTTGAAATATTACTACGTAAGGCTATTAGTGACTATCAATGATAGATTTATAAATAGTGATCAACTTTAAAAGAAGATCAACAACTTTGATTACCATAGTAGTTATCACTAATAATCTTTTATCATGGCTATCACTGATAGCAGCTATCAGTCGTTATCACTGATAGACTTTCATCAATTAGAATCAACCTTGAAATATTAACACTTAAGGATATCAATGATAGACTTCTATAATTGGTTATCACCTTTGAAAGAAACTTGATATATAGATATCACCTAAATTTTATCACCGATATCACTAACATCACTCATATTGTGGTTATCAGTGATTGCTTCTTTCACTGATAACATCACTAACAAGATGCTATCAATGATCTCACTGATATCATGCTATCAGTGATAGTTCTCTATTACCGATAACGTGCTATCAGTGGTAGCTTCTATCACTGATAACGTGCTATCAGTGGTAGCTTCTATCACCGATACCGTGCTATCGAGTAGCTTCATTTTCATTACATTGTACATAACAATTATATAATAAAGTAATGAAAATAACATAACATTCATCCATCATCCATACTATATATTATAACACTTATAATATAAAATGATGCATGGACATGTTATAAATGCATGCAATAATATATATAACAATTATATTAAATATGATGCATGAGCATGCTTAAAGAAATCATGTAACTATATAATATAACATTTATATTAAAATGATCCATGAAATAATGTTTATCATATGGTGGGATTTCTATATTATATGACATACACTATACAATATAATAAATAAAACATACATCATATGTATAATAAATATAAAAGCAACATTGGACCAAAATTGGCATCCTAAACATTAATAAATTAATATAACATTTATATTAATTTAATTAATGAAAAAAAATAAATACAATTAATTATTACAAATTAATAATTAATAAATCATAAAACTGCATTGAAGAACCGCTTGGAGCACTTGAAGCCACGACTTGGAACTGCCACATTCAGAGTGTCGCAACACTCTAGCTAAGTGTCGCGACGCTGGCATTTGAATTGTTGTATTGTAGTGTTATGCTGCTCGCAGCATTGCAACGTTGATCCCTCTGCCTTACAGTGTAAGGCGAGCGTTGCAACGCTCTAGCCTTACGCTCTATGCCAAAATGCCTGCTTTGCTTCATTAGTTCATTTGAATTGCTCCGTTCTTGCTACAAATTTCTCCAAATTGAAGCCGAAACACCATTACGTACAACATGGACTTAAATACAGACTTGATTGCAAGAAATTAATGCCAAAAATACAATAGGACCTTACAAATCGATTGATTGAAAGTAGCAAATCTAATGCCAATCTCAAAACCATCCAATGTGAAAAACTAGAACATTTAACATTCAATATACATAACACTACCCACCAATACTCTTAATTAAAGTTCGAAAATGAAATTTAGAGACTTAAACTAGCTCTGATACCAGAAGGGATTGAAATTCTCTGCAGTGGAAGCAATTGGATGTCATTGTTACTAAATTTCATACAGAACATACAGGGTAAATCAGAGTGAAAAAAATACAAGAACATACAGAGCATGCTTGTACTGTGATGAAAATAGAGAAGAGGGATTGGATATCACATACTCTTAAAGACACCATCTTCTTACTTCCTTTGTATAGCATGAACACGGATTGCTTCTCTCGATCTCCCAAACTTGGCACCATGAACACAGTAACAGTAACAAGGAAGAGGACACCACCATGAGATCTTCCTCATTATTTTCAAGGTGACAATCACAATGGAGTTTCATGGGCTCGCTTGGAATAATTTTGGCGAAGGGAGATCTTTGTTTTGAGAGAGATTTCTAAGAGGGGAAGAAACACACAGAGAGATTGAGAGGATGAAGAAGATGATCATCTGTTTTCTCTCTTGTTTATATGTGATGGGGAGAATAACGGAAACCACTTCCCTTTATTTTTAACCAAAAGTTTGAGAGAATAACTCCCAAAGAGAGTTGTTAAATTAAATTCAAATTCAAATTTTGAATTTAATATATATTAACCATTTTAATATATATAAACTACATGATATATCATATATAACATATAACCTATAGTTTATATTATATCATATATAAGATAACTTGTAGTTTGTTATTCTCTCAAATAATCTATGGTATTAATATGAATCATATTCATATTAATTTTAACCTATGATATTTATATGAATCTAATTCATATAAATAATATTTGAATCACATTCAAATAATTGTCTCTCATAAAACTATATAACTTTAATATGAATCACAATCACATTCACATTAATTTTAACATATAATTTTTATATGAATCATATTCATATAACTAGTATTTGAATCATATTCAAATATTTATTTATCTCATAAAACTATATTCACATTAATTTTAACATATAGTTTCTATATGAATCATATTCATATAATTAATATTTAAATCATATTCAGATATTTATTTCTCTCATAAAACTATTATAATGTATCAACATACATTATTTAATTGTATCTTATATAATTACTTCCCTTTATATAATTTGAACAATTCAAATTAAACCAAAATTAATTTGATTCTCATTAGTCCTTATTGAGCTAACAAATGGACCTTTTGGACCTATAGATTGAAGCTCCGATGATACTTGATTAATTAATTAATCTCTCTAATTAAATTAATCAACCTTCATTAACTGACGGTCACACCATTAAAGATCGATAGCTGCATTCTTTGCACTATAGATAAAATTCTATGTCTATTGGATATAACTAATCAACTATGCATTGACCCTTCATGAATTGCTCGTAAGTACAGTTGGGTCAAACTATTGTTGTACCCATGCAGTTATATCTATTTCCTTAAGTATCATTAATTTTTCTAATGAACAATTAGTCATAGTTCAATTATAACTATACCCTCCTCGGGTCAGGAGAGGGTTGAAGGATCTCTTAACGAAGAGCATCCATGAGCGCGTTCGGATCTTTCCGATTTCATTATGACCAAATACAACATATACATTCTAACAGATAGTTATGAAATTCAACACTAATTAACGGAATACTTTTATAAATAAAATACAAAGGATTGAGTTCACATACCAGTTGAAGATTCTCTTCAAACTCGAACTCAACGCAACGGAAGAACCTCTACGAACTTTATCGCCCAGCAAATCAGTTGACTACGGCAGAATGATCATCTACACGAACGGTAGCAACACGAACAAGCACGAACAAGTAAGAAGCGGGGATGACACTACCAGTTGGAGCCCTTGGTATTCTCGGAGTGAGAATCAAAAGTGTGGTCTTTGGTGAATTTGGTAGAGCTAGGAGGAAAGGCTGATCGTGTAGACGATAAGCAAGTGGAGGAGAAAGTAATCGTATAGTAGAGTGTTTATCGTTTAGACAAAGCTACACGATCGTGTAGATTTTACTAAGCGATCGTCTAGTAATAGGTATACGATTTGTTTAGAAAATGCGGCATGCTAGGCGATCGTTTAGACGTAAGGTGTGCGATCGTTTAGACGATGAAACACTATTGTATAGGCTCTTGATGCGTTGTTTTATGTGATGAAACAATGGAATGAAATGCGGTGATGGAAATGCGTTGAGTAACAAGTTTTCTCAGTGGAATCCAAGTATAAATCCCGTTGAGTTTCTTGGTAAGTCCAAGGTCGAACTCAGGGACTAGAGAAGACGGTATGTAGTGATAATTTTCGAGAAGACTTTGTGCTAACCAATAAATCAAATAGTTGTTTTGAGTTGTTGTTTGCGGTATAAGAAGTATGCGGCAGATTTGAGAAAAGATCGATTATGTGGTAGATACACTAAGTATGCGGAGGAACGGGTTGAGAAGGTCCTTAGCTAGCGTTTCCCGGGAATGCGTCAAACTATGCGATCATGCAACACTCATGCGACAGTAAATCGTTTTCCAATGCAAATGTCGTGCTTCTAGTTCTAGGACGCATGTGATGAATGCGATGATGTCCATAGAGCTTATTTCTAAGTCTCTACTTTTTTTCTATGCAATGATGCAAGATGCACACAACAACAAAGTGACCGCACACAATCATAGCCTATCTCTAGGATGCATGCGATGTGTTAATAGCAAACAGTGCTTATTCCTACGCTTCTATCTCTTGATTATGCGTTCAATCTGACTTTCTCGAGCCTAGATTCTAATCTGACTTTTTCAAGCCTAGATTCTGTCCTTAAACTACCCTCCCGAGTATCTCTAATGGACGAATGATGCATACATAATACAAGATAATCGCATAGAATGAAGATCCCCAATTATACTAGCTAAGTGCTTCTCAACCCATTCGGCAGATTTAGCTACTCATGCGTAATAAACAGAGAGTGAACAGATATAAAGAAGTAAATTCTATTTTTATAAATAAGTTTAAGTATAAAATGACAATGGAAGATAAGGATAGAGAGCCTGGTTGAAATCCCTTGCTCCCCAAGGCTTTTACACTGTCAACTCTATTCTGTTCAAAAGATATTCCTGCTTCCGCAAAAGTTGGCCCTCTCTCTCAGCTCGACGCTTCCGGCACTCTTCCAAGTTCACCGAAACGATCTCTCGGCACAATCTCGCTTCTCTCGCTTCCGCCTTCTAAATAAAAAGGAAAACTATGAACAAGGCTATTCTATCTAAGGGAAAATTCTCCAACTATCCGAACTTCTTTACTGAAGGTTGCTTTCGATATTTATAGAGTTTTGTGGTGAAAGGCGTCCTCTTTTATGATTGTACTGATCTGATGGCATTAATTCTCTGTCTGATGTGTCGAATATTTGTCACCGAAAAGTTGAGTGTACTTGCTACAGTAGTTCGTTAGCGGCTTGTCAACTTAATTCGGACTTGACCGTCATCAGCTTTCTATCCCATAGTGATTTATTATGCTTTTCACCCAGATGCGCCCACCAAGTTGTGCTGTCTCTATGCAGCAATCCTTTTTAAGCAGATGTTTGCGAGCACAAATCACTGCAAAGCCTTGCGGTAACATTGCGCTCGACCGTTGATTTCTTGTGATCGCATTTTCCACCTTGCGTCAACGCATATTCTGCATAAAAATACAAAAGTTAATTGTTTTCATGCGATGAATGCATGCGACCGCAATGTCATAAACTTAATACTTTTTGGACGCAATCTTATATATTTTATCAACGCAAACCTGCATTATTTAATATCTTAGTATTATAATAACGTGCATTTCTGCCCGTTATCACACCCCTAAATTTAAACAATGTTTGTCCTCAAGCATAAGCTAAAGATTTCCTTTAGAAAGACCGCAATCTCTTTTCCTAGATTTCTCAAGGATACTTCATTCAAATCCTATACACCAAAATTTCCTTAATTCTTATTCAAGTCTCTTCTTAAAATATTTCTAAGACCTAGAGACTGCAAGTTTAACCTTCAAAAAGACTTTACTAGATTCCTGGACATCGCATCATTTATTACAAAAAAACTTTTTCACTGGGGTGTTAACTGATTTTTTCCTTGCATATTTTTGACATTATTATATTTTTTTTTCTGACCTTGCGCTGATCCAAGTGCCTCGCCTTTGTTTTAGCTTGCTCCCACGTGTGTCATGTGGACATCCAACTATGAGCAAGGTGCTTTTTCTCAAACTAAATTCATACCTACTCGACAGCGGAGTTACGGTCATTTATTTATGCGTTGATCACGATTCCTATCTTCGTTTTGGCTTGCCTCCACGTGTGTCATACGAACATCCAACTATGAGTAGGATCCAATCACAATGTTATGATGATTTTTTTTTGTAGAGCTGAAATTAGCAAGGTCGAAAATAAATACCTCAGCCCCAAATTTAAAATGCGGCAATATCCTCATTGCCAAAAGATTGAAAGAAGTCATGCGATGTTCTTAGGAAATTTGGTAAAGGGCCAGTTTGAAAGAAAACTAGCAGATCACTAACTTTTAGAAATATTTCATGAGGTGACTGTCCTAAATTAAGTTGACTCTAGTGTACATGAAAAAAAATAGAAGCATGTGTTTCATCATTGAAATCATAATTGGCAAAGAGAAATCATTCGGTGACTAACTAAATTTATCAATGTTAAATGATTGCGGTAACCAAATAGGATGCGGTGATAAAAATTTTCAAAATTAAAATGCGATGTGATAGTGCAGCATTTGGAATAAATTCAAGGACAAATACAACCCCTAAATTTGCGTTGTCGCCCGCATTATTTGTTGATGCATCTTGCTTTGCGGCGATCTTCTTTCTTTGCAATATGGTGGCGAAATAAAGCAATTGCGTCTTCGTTGTAGCGCCTCCGCAATCGTGTACCTTGATCGTTTGCAAAGAAAACATTGAGAGAGTCAAATGAAAAAATTAACAAAATTTTTCTCGCCTTTTTTTTAGATAAAGTAAAATGCAGATAGATAAACGATAATTGAAACATCGCAGTAATGAGAGTTCATTAATCATAAGTAAGCAAAAGGATACTCCAAAAAACTTGCGCCCCAGATGATGTTGCATGCCAGCGTAGGGGCCACTCCATTTTTCCTTTACTTCAGGTTTCTCAGGTCTATAGAGGTCTTTTCTCGCTGAAAATCACCCCCGCAATATGCCTTGACTCGTTTCCCTAAATGTACGGGTCCTGTCCTCAGTAATCAGCTCAACTGCACCATGCTGAAATATTTCTTTAATTATAAAGGGTCCGGACCAACGCGACTTTAACTTTCCAAGAAAGAGTCGTAGCCGTGACTTGAAGAGTAAGACTTTTTGTCCGACATGGAGATTTTTACCGCATAGTCGACTGTCATGCCAACATTTTGCTCGTTCTTTGTATATTTTTGCATTTTTATAAGCTTGCGTTCTCCACTCATCAAGCTCGACCAGTTGCAGCTTTCTTGCTTCCCCTGCTGCTTGTAAGTTAAAGTTAAGCTTATTCACCGCCCACCGCGCTTTGTGCTCCAGCTCCAATGGAAAATGACATGCTTTACCAAATACCAATGCATACGGAGACATGCCTATCAGTGTTTTATAGGCAGTCCGGTATGCCCACAACGCATCATCCAACTTTGTTGCCCAATCTTTTCGTGAAGGCTTTACCACATTCTCCAATATCAACTTAATTTCTCGGTTGGACACTTCAGCCTGACCATTCGTCTGTGGATGGTATGCGGTGGCCAATTTGTGGAGGATTTTATATTTCAGTAGCAAATTTTGTATAGAGTAATTGACAAAGTGGGAGCCTTCGTCACTTATTATGGCACATGGAGTGCCAAAACGCATGAAAATATTTTTCTTCAGGAATTTAGAGACTACTGTCGCATCACTTACAACACATGTTATTGCTTCTACCCACTTGGACACGTAGTCAACGACTAACAGAATATACTTGTGACCATTTGAAGGTGGGAATGGTCCCATGAAATCAATTCCCCTGACGTCGAACAACTCTAGTTCTAGAATGATGTTCATAGGCATCGCATGTTTCCATGAAAGGTTACCCATGCGTTGGCACCAGTCACACTTCATTGCATAGTCTCTGGCATCCTTAAATAATGTTGGCCAATAGTACCCACTCTGTAAGACTTTTGGTGCGGTGCGGTGCCCTCCAAAGTGTCCACCATATGGTGAATCATAACATTGCGATAATATGCGTTGATGAGCAGCATCCGGTACACATAATCGCATAATCTGGTCTAACCCCCTCTTATACAGATTCGGCTTATCCCAATAATAACATTTGCATTCATGTTTAAGCCTCTTCTTTTGGTGGTAAGAATACTCTTCAGGAAATTGCTCGCAAACCAGATAATTGACTATGTCTGCGTACCATGGCAATTCTTCCATCTGAAATAGTTGCTCATCTGGGAACACTGCGCTCACCTCAGACTCATTGCGGTCAATCTCAGGATTTTCCAATCTGGATAAATGATCCGCAACTTGGTTCTCCATCCCCTTGTGGTCAATTATTTCTATGTCAAATTCCTGGAGGAGGAGAACCCATCTGATCAACCTCGGCTTCGCATCTTTTTTTGTCATCAGATATTTTATCGTCGAGTGGTCAATGTGGATGAGTACTTTTGTTCCCAGCAAATATGCTCTAAATTTTTTCAACGCAAAAATGACCGCAAGTAGCTTTTTTTCTGTGGTGGTGTAGTTAGTCTAAGTAGGATTCAAAGTCTTACTCGCATATATAATGAGATGTAATATTGTTTTTCTCTTCTGTGACAGAACTGCTCCCATCGCATACCCGCTTGCATCGCACATTAATTCAAAAGGAAGTGCCCAATCTGGTGCGATCAACACGGGCGCGGTCGTCAATGCATTCTTCAAAATCTTGAATGCGTTGAGGCAATTGTCGTCAAAATCGAATTTTTTGTCAGCCTCCATCAATGCACTCAGCGGTCGTGCTATTTTTGAGAAATCTTTGACAAAACGTCTGTAAAATCCGGCATGCCCCAAAAAACTTCTTACAGCCTTTACACTTGTTGGAGGTGGGAGTTTTTCAATTGCTTCAATTTTTGCTTTGTCCACCTCCAACCCGTCCCTGGATACCTTATGCCTCAACATAATGCCCTTCTTTACCATAAAATGGCATTTTTCCCAGTTAAGTACGAGATTCGTCTCCTCGCATCTTTTCAATATCTTTTCCAAGCTGGCCAGACAGACTTCGTACGTGTGCCCATATACAGAGAAGTCGTCCATGAATATTTCAACAGAGTCTTCAAGATATTCTGAAAAGATGGCCATCATGCACCTTTGGAATGTGCTCGACGCATTGTAGAGGTCGAACGGCATGCGGCGAAAAGCAAAAGTTCCATACGAGCAGGTGAATGTGGTCTTTTCCTGATCTTCGACAGCAATCCTAATCTGATTATAACCGGCATACTCATCCAAAAAGTAGTAAAAGTCATTTCCAGCTAGACGATCTAGCTGGAAATGATACCATCCGGTGATAGTCCTTTGCGGTATCAGCTCGTTATTTGCGTTGAGGACTACCGTCATCCCACCTTTTCTCGGCACGCACTGCTCGGGGCTGACCCACGTGTTGTCTGCTATCGGATAAATGATACCCGCATCTAACCACTTGATTATCTCCTTTTTAACAACCTCTTTCATCGCAGGGTTGAGTCTGCGCTGATGTTTGATCGATCCCTTGTGGTTTTCTTTGAGACAAATTCGATGCATACAGTATGCGGGGCTAATTCCTCGGAGTCTACGAGTGTCCATCCAATCGCTCGCACATATCTTCTCATAATGCCCAGCAATGCATTCTCCTGGTCTTCATTCAGTTCAGAGGAAATAATTACTGGCAGCTTTTCATTCTGCCCCAAAAATGCATACTTTAGGTGAATAGGCAGGGTCTTCAGCTCTATTATTGGTGGTTCTTTTAAGGACGGTTGTGTTGTTTTTCTTTCTTCATTTATTGTTGGCTCTTCTTCTTGGGTTGCGATCATCTCATCTTCCTTGTTTGTTTTTTCTATGATCGCATTACATGCAACAATGGATGCGCTTGCATCCTCATCTTTGTTTTCATCGTCAGGCTTTTCTTCTTCATTCAAATTCTGGTCGTCGTCAGATTCATTTAGGTCTTCTTCGTCATAAAACTTCATGGCACGGATGATGTTAAACTTGAGCTTCTGTCCATTCATGATCAAGGTGATCTCTCCTTTGTGCACATCAATCTTGGCACGACCTGTTGATAAAAATTGTCGTCCTAGTATGATGGGCACATCTTTGTGGCTTCGTAATCTAAAATGATGAAGTGGGATGGTAATATAAATTTGTCGATTGTAACCAGCACGTCCTTCACCTTCCCCTCTGGATGCATCAGAGATCTATCTGCTAGTTAGAGAGTCACGATCGTGGGCGCAAGTTGCCCCACATTTAGCTGCTTAAAGATTGACAGAGGCATCAAGATGATGTTGGCTCCAAGGTCACACAATGCTTGCCCGATGTACAATCCTCCAATGGAGCAAGGTATATATAGTAAAGCTCCCAGGATCACTCATCTTTGGTGGGATTATAGATTTCGAGCTCTGCATCAAAGCCACCGTGGCAGACTTACCAGTACCTCTCTTTTTGGTCACCATATCTTTTTGAGTCTCTGCGAGAAAGGTGGCAACTGTACTCTCATGGTCCCCTTTATTCTTGGATCTGAGGTGGACGTAATTTCTGGCTCTATCGCTTCTTTTTCTCCTTCTTCTTCTTGAGTCAACGCAATCTCAAGTTCTAGCACAATTAAAGCAGTCCAGCTAGGCTCTTTCCTCTCCCTTACCACAAATTTTCCACTCCGCAATGTCATGACTTGACATTGCTCTTTACCTGTTTCCCTTGGGTTGCGTGGGAGTTCTATTGAACTCGGCAGGGCCCCTTGCGGTCTGTTCTTGAGCTCGCTCGCAATCTGGCCCATCTGTAGTTCCAAGTTGTGGATGGACGTCACCTGGTTTTGAAGCACAGTTTTGTTCTTCTCGATATACTGCTTCAATAAACTTTCCAAGGAGGAAGATTGTGGCGATTGCGAGCTGCTGGTTTGACTACTCGTCTGACTGTTGTTTTGCAGGAAAAATCCGGGTGGCCCTTCTTTTTGCTCCACTGATTGGAAATTATGTTGCTGATTTTTTCACGCAAAGTTGGGGTGGTTTCTCCACCCAGGGTTGTAGGTGTTAGAGAATGGATTATTTTTCACAAAATAAATAGATTGTGGGTTCTGCGTGAATTCTTCCATTGTGTGTCCTTCACCGCAAGTCACACACCATGCGGCAGTCTGATTAATTGTGTTCACTTGCCCACTATGCGGTGTTGGGTTGTTGATTCTGATTCCCTGAATTAGGTTCATCATCGCGTTCATCTGACTTTGAAGTGAAGTGATAGCACCATTGTTTGCGTCGTTATCCTTTGTTCTCAGTCTCTGATCGCTCTCTCTCCAGTCTTCGTGATTTTTAGAGATGCGATCCAGGATGTTCTTGGCCTTATCATACGTTTTTTCTAGCAGACCACCAGCGGTTGCCGCATTGGCAACGGTTTGCGTAGTAGGATTTAATCCGTGATAAAAGATCTCCATTTGCAAGCAGTCTGGTAATCCGTTGTGTGGACAGTCCCTTACCAGCCTCTTAAACTCGCCCAGGCATCGCTGAGCGATTCATCCATGTCTTGTTCAAAATTGGTTATTAATTTCCTTCTTCTGGCATTCTCAGTAGGTGGGAAATATTTCTTCATAAACTTCTCTAGGACTTGTTCCCAGGAAGTGACCCCCCCTGTTCAAGAGAGTACGCCCATTTTTCGTGCCTAATCACACACAAAAAAAATGGGAACAAAGTTAGTTGAACTTATTCAGTTGAGATTTTTGGGAACATAAAAGTATTGCAGATTCTTATGAAGCTCCGAAGGTGGGTGAGCCGGTCCTCGCCACGCCGTCCTTCAAACTGTCCTGCAGTCTGGATCATCTAAAGCATCACCGGTTTCATTTCGAATGGACCTATTATGATCGTTTGCCAGTAGGATTGGATAAGCCATGACATTGTTTTCATTTGGTGCTCCGTTTCCAGGCTGTTCCGCCATGTCGTCTTTATCTGGTTGTTGTAGTTGGCGGCTGTCTCTTAATCTTCATCAAAACGTCCTCTCAATCTTTAGGTCATAATTCACCAGAGATTGAGGGCTGCAAAGAAATCAGAAAAAAATTAATGTTAGCACACTGAATTACCGAAGTCCCCAGCAACAACACCAAAAACATGATGCGTTGTTTTATGTGATGAAATAATGGAATGAAATACGGTGATGGAAATGCGCTGAGCAACAAGTTTTCTCAGCGAAATCCAAGTATAAATCCCGCTGAGTTTCCTGGTAAGTCCAGGGTCGAACTCAGAGACTAGGGAAGACGGTATGCGGTGATAATTTTCGTGAAGACGTTGCGGTAACCAATAAATCAAATAGTTGTTTTGAGTTGTTGTTTGCAGTATAAAAAGTATGCGGCGGATTTGAGAAAAGATCGATTATGCGGTAGATACACTGAGTATGCGGAGGAACGGGTTGAGAAGGTCTTTAGCTAGTGTTTCCCGGGAATGCGTCAAACTATGCGATCATGCTACACTCATGCGACAGTAAATCATTTTCCAATGCAAATGTCGTGCTCCTAGTTCTAGGACGCATGTGATGAATGCGATGATGTCCATAGAACTTATTCCTAAGTCTCTACTTTTTTCCTATACGATGATGCAAGATTCACACAACAACAAGGTGATCGTACACAATCATAACTTATCTGTAGGATGCATGCGATGCGTTAATAGCAAACAGTGCTTATTTCTAAACTTCTATCTCTTGATTATGCGTTCTAATCTGACTCTCCCGAGCCTAGATTCTAACCTGACTTTTACAAGCCTAGATTCTGTCCTTAGACTACCCTCTCGAGTATCCCTAATGAACGAATGATGCATACATAATACAAGATAATCACATAGAATGAAGATCCCCAGTTATGCTAGCTAAGTGCTTCTCAACCTATTCGGCAGATTTAGCTACTCATGCGTAATAAACAGAGAGTGAACAGATATAAAGAGGTAAATTCCATTTCTATAAATAAGTTTAAGTACAAAATGACAATGGAAGATAAGGATAGAAAGCCTGGTAGCAATCCCTTGCTTCCTAAGGCTTTTACACTGTCAACTCTATTCTGTTCAAAAGATATTCTTGCTTCCGCAGAAGCTGGCCATCTCTCTAAGCTCTATGCTTCCGGCACTCTTCCAAGTTCACCGAAACGATCTCTCAGCATAATCTCGCTTCTCTCGCTTTCGTCTTCTAAGTAAAAAGAAAAACTATGAATAAGGCTATTTTATCTAAGGGAAAATTCTCCAACTATCCGAACTTCTTTACTGAAGGTTGCCTTCGGTATTTATAGAGCTTTGGGGTGAAAGGCGTCTTCTCTCTTATGATTGCACTGATGAGATGACATTAATTCTCTGTCTCATGCGCCGAATATTTATCACCGAAAAGTTGAGTGTACTTGCTATAGTAGTTCGTTAGCGACTTATCAACTTAATTCAGACTCGACCGTCATTAGCTTTCTGTCCTATCATGATTTATTATGCTTTTCGCCCAGATGCGCCCACTAAGTTATGCCGACTCTGAACAAGTATTGATCGCATCGTGCAGTCAATGGGGTACGCGATCGTTGATGATCACATTGTGTAGACGATCAGGTAAGCGATTAAGGGTTGATCGCATTGTGTCAAAGATCAGTTATGCGACCACTGAGTATCGGGTCGTATAGACGATGTGATGCTCGCATATCGCTTAACGCATGTGCCTGGTTGATCGTGATTCCTAGCAAGCTTCATCGCTTAGTAACTGACTAAACGATCGCTTAGTAACGCAAGGTAAATTGTTTACCTGACGTCGCGTTAAGTGATCGCATAGACGATCGTTTTGGTCAGTAAGCTTTATCGCTTAGTAACGCAAGGTAAATCGTTTACTTAACGCCGCGTTAAGTTATCACATAGACGATCGTTTAGCTCAGCAAGCTTCATCTCTTAATAACTGACTAAACGATCGCTTAGTAACACAAGGTAAATCATTTACCTGGTTGCACGCATCGGTTAGACGATGAGATGCTCGTGTATCGTTTAACACGTGTGCACATTAGACGATCGTTTAGGTCAGCAAGCTTCATCGCTTAGTAACGCAAGGTAAATCGTTTACTTGTCGTCGCGCTACACGATCGCATAGACGATCAGGCTTCGCTGCCTCGTTGTCGTCTACGTGATCATTTAATTATGCTCCTATCGTCTAGTACGCGCTGAACGATCGTATACCTCCGGCATTTACTATACGATGGAGTCCTCTAGTGGTTCAAGACCTGGTTCGCCTGTGAACCGATTTGCTTGATGAAAAATGTAATAAATAGGGTTATTTCATTCCAGTTTTGTAAAGGCTCATCCTAATCCATAAATCCTTAATTTTTTACATGCGATGTAGGTTGTTTAATATGCCATATGGTATGCACATATAGATAAACCCCACCTTAGGTCATGCATATTTTCTTTATTATAAGTGTTATAATTTAGAGAAGCATGTTTTAATTTACATAAATGCATGATCATGCATCATATAATATAAGGGTTAGATTTATTTAGGCTTTATTTATTTATTTTTCTTTCGTTATATTTATAGGCGCTATAAATACTTCGTAATGTGGGATGAGTGTTTTAGTTGTTTATTTTATAAATGGTTATAAAATGAAATTAGAACTAAAATAATTAGTAAAAGATCCATATGTAGCAAGCCTATCTATAGTAGACTTTTTGTCAAAGGCGGGTTCTGTCTAGGTTGAGGTATTTAAAATGACGGCAACGGAACACCCCTACCTAGGAACCTACTTGGAAAGGTAATTTAGATAGATTTGATGCATGCAGATTAAGGTCAGTCCATTAAAAAGTTTCATGTGACTACTTAGATTTTTTTTTCAAAGACAAAAGTTGTTTTTTAGCAAACTTTATAAATGAATTAGATCGTAATCAGTAGTCAGATTGTCTAGGTTAATAAACCCCTAGGTAGAACATTCAGAGAGAGGTTCTTGGGGCATTTGATGCTTCATTTTCACCTATCGCGTTTCTCCCTCATAGTCCACACTGTGAGATCTACCATCGGCCTCGAAGCACCTTTGGTGTGTCCCCCCCAACGGATGGCGTTTGGGTAGGTCAATATCAAGGTGGACGGAGAGAGTGTTCATAGTAAGTGGGAGCGGGAAATGCGATAGCATATCCCTCGATCTCCCTCGTTGGATTGAATAAAGTTTCTGCGCATCGCCTCGTGGCACCCTGGGAGTGTCCCCCTATAAGATGGTTGTTTTGCGCGTTTCTTTATTTGATCTCCTATAAGAGGATAAGGTTACTTAGTCTCTTGTCCTAAACTGTCTTTACCCTATGATAAGCGCATTAGGGCAAGACTCTAGGGCTGAAAACGAGGGATTACACTTATGCAGGATTGTTAAGGGTTAACTATTCTAGATCGAACAAATGGTGGCTATTAGGTTTAGTTCCAAGAGTTGGTTCTGCTTAATGGTTGAGATTGTCTCATCCCAGTGAAGGGTCATCCGATCACCCCACCGGTATTGTTTGTCCTGCCTCACTGGTGCATCATTGCAAAATAGAAGTCTTTTTACTTAGGGCACTTGGAATCTGTTTTGCTAAAAATTAATTGGTTAATTAAAAAGTGGTTTTTTGGAAAGTCTTATAAAAGGTTTTTCATTCTTTTTTAGCAACTTTTTTTTTAATGGCATCAGCCACTATCAATTTGCTTAGCACCGAAAAACTGAATGGCCAAAACTATTCAAGTTGGAAACATATGCTCATGATGATACTCATCATCGAGGATCTGTAGTTTGTCCTTACAGAGGAATGCCCTCCTATTCCACCTCAGGATGTTGCTCGAAATGTTCAAATAGCGTACGAGCGTTGGATACGGGCAAATGAGAAGGCCTGAGCCTATATTCTGGCCAGTCTTAGTGACGTCTTGGCCATGAAACACGAGTCCAAAGTCTCAGCTCGTGAGATCATGGAATCCTTACGGGGAATGTTCGGACAGCCGTCTGGACACCTCAAACATGAGGCTCTAAAACACATCTTCAGCTCCAAAATGGAGGAAGGCACCTCTGTTCGTGAACACGTGCTGAATATGATAGTCCACTTTAACATGGCGGAGATGAATGGGTCTAAAATTGATGAGGGTAGTTAGGTTAGCATTATCCTGCATTCATTGCCAGAGAACTTCCTCCACTTTGTCAGCAATGAGATTCTTAACAAAGTGGAATACCCTCTTACTACTCACCTCAACGAGTTGCAGATTTACCAATCCTTGCTGAAAAATAAGGAGAAAAAGGGAGGTGAGGCAAATGTTGTCTCATCCTCAAAAAGGTTCTATCAAGGTTCGACCTCAGGAATAAAGACTGCACATTCCACTTCTAACTCTGGAAAGGGGAAGAAGAAGAAGGGTGGTAAAGGGAAAGGGAATGCGCCTGCTAACCCGCCACCTGTCGCCCAGAAGAAGCGTCCACCGCTGATTGAAAAAGGAAAATGTTTCCACTGTAACCAGAAAGAACACTGGAAAAGGAATTGTCTTCGTTATCTGAAGGAAAAGAAGAAGGCCAAAGCTAAGGTCAAGGCAGATAGAGGTAAATACGATTTGTTTGTATTAGAAACTTGTTTAGTGGAGAATGATGATTCTGCTTGGATATTAGATTCCGGGGCCACTAATCATGTATGTTCTTCTTTTCAGAGGATTAGATCCGACAGTTGGAGACTGGTGAGATGAAAATGCGAGTAGGCACCAG
The DNA here is from genome assembly GCF_027475165.1 of Benincasa hispida. Lineage (NCBI taxonomy): Eukaryota > Viridiplantae > Streptophyta > Magnoliopsida > Cucurbitales > Cucurbitaceae > Benincasa > Benincasa hispida. The sequence continues at coordinate 2,890,275 of NC_143481.1, forward strand.
GCACGTCGTCTCAGCTGTGGCAGTGGGAGACATCTAGTGTACTTTACAGAAGAGGTTTCTTATATTAAAAGATGTCTTTGTAGTTCCTGAACTAAAAAGGAACCTTATTTCTGTAAAGTGTCTGTTACAATATATTACACTATTTCTTTTAAATTGAACAAAGTGTTTATTCATAAGGATGGTGTTTAAATTTGTACAGCTAAATTGGAAAATAAATTGTAACCTTTAGCCTTAAGTTCCCTCCATAACATAGAGATGTTTAAATCTGTCGTAACTCAATATAAACGCCAACGAGTTTCTCCAAAAGAAAATGCCCAACTTTGGCAACTTAGATTAGGGCACATCAATCTCAATAGGATTGAGAGATTGGTGAAGAATGGCCTTCTAAGTGAGTTAGAGGAAAATTCTTTACCAGTGTGCGAATCTTGTCTTGAAGGTATGATGACTAAACAACCTTTTACTGGAAAAGGTTATCGAGTCAAATAGGCTCTTGAATTAGTATATTCTGACCTTTGTGGTGCTATGAATGTATGAGCTCGAGGAGGCTATGAGTACTTTATCAGTTTTACTGATGATTACTCAAGATATGGGTATATCTATCTGATGCAACGAAAGTCTGAATCTTTTGAAAAGTTCAAATTGTTTAAGGCTGAAGTTGAAAATTTTCTAGATAGATGAATAAAAACACTTTGATCAGATTGAGATGGAGAGTTTTTGGATTTTGAGTTCTAGGACTATTTATTAGAATATGGAATCGTTTCCCAACTCTCGGCACCGGATACACCTCAGCAAACTGATGTAGTAGAGAGTCTAAAGAAAGAACCTGACTCGAGAGAGCTAGGTTAGAATCGATGCTTGGAAGGGCTAGATTAGGTTTGCATAAGCAAGAATGGAGACTTAGGAATAAGTTCCGTTTGTTATCACACAACGTATGCAACCTACGGATAGGATATTGCATACGTCCAGGAAGTAATATATGGTGGTTATATGCAGCCATCACACTCATGCGACGAAAGCACATGAGCGGGTTATAGAGGTTTAGGCTGGCATAGGCTTCTCGGCACTTTTGCATATCCATTGCATACATCCTAGAGTTAGGCTTAAGTGTGTGTAGCATGATCGCATGGCTTGCGTTGACTAAGGTTGCCCTTGCGGTCACTCTTAATGGTTGCAATGAAGATATCTCCACATTTTATCTATTTTTCCATCCATTTACTTCATGTCAATAGTTATCGTGTCTCTACCTCTCATTCATTTTCTCATTGCATTGTCTGATAGCTAGGAGTAGAAGTAGTGTTAACTTAGAAACCCCTCCATCATTCTTTTATTCAAACCGCCGTATGCACATTATCGCATTCACCCAGCTACAAGTCCCTGTGTTCGACTTCGGATCACCCGAGAAACTTGCGTTCGCGTTATACTTGGCGTGAGCGTAAGAAAACTTGTGACAGGATGCATGGTCATTACATACATTTGTTAACACATTGTCATTTCAACGCATGACCATCGAAGCATGACAATCAACGCATACTTCAAGAACATACATCACATATTGCGTCCACGAAATTTTAGTTGTTGAGTAAATTAACATCTAATTTCCCGTCATCATGTTTTTGACGTCGTTGCCGCAGACTTGGTAGCTAATTATTTGTTGAGTTTTGTGTCGCTGCAGGCAACCTTTTTATCTTGGGAGTATTGCAGCTTGTGCGACCAGGTTGCAAACAATATTGAAGTGTAGGCGATGCGCCCAAAGCTAGTATTGACCCCATGGTAGAAGGGCAATCAGTCGCAGAAGAGTTGAAGGTAATTCTAAGCACATGGTAACCAATATGCGCCCAACAATTGCCGGAAGTTCCAATGGTCAGGGCAAGTCCTTGACCCGAGCAGTTGAGAGCAATCTCCTGCATGGAAGACTCCTTGCAGTGACAACACTCCTACTTTTCCAGGGACGTCTTCTACTCTATCTTTAACTTGCTTTCTTAGTTTAGGTTATTTTTATTTTTTATTGTTATTTTGGATATATGGCTGCTTCCTTAGTTGTGGTGCATTTTCACTTTGTAGGTGCAACAATAAGTCTCCTCTGTGTGCAGTACAACGGAAGAATTCCTTTCATCCTTCAACGCATGGCTTCGATCGCGTGGATTCCAATGCATAATCGCATGCGTTATTCCGCCTACGGTTCTTTTCTTGTTATTCTTTATGCATTATCCTTTTGAAATTCTTTCTTTCCCAATTGCGTTGCTTTGCGATGTTTCTATGATGGTACATATAATTCACCGCAACTTCTAATTAATCATTGCAAGGTGTTCCTTACTTTTAATAGCTTCTTCAAATTTTAAAGTCTTAAATTTTATTTTGTGCAAACCTTCGCTTAAACGTTTGTTACCGCATTCCTGTAATTTTTCTTTTAACTTTGTGGTGAGAAAAATGCCAACCTCTAAGTTTGGGGGTAGCAGCGATCTCGGAGAATTGCGTTCATTGCATTGTGATCATCTAAAAAAAAAGTGAGAATTTTTTAGAATAACAACTCCACTGTCAACGCAATGGGGAAACCCATGTTGATAAGAGTTAAGTTGTGAAAGGCACTTACCTGTAGTTGGATGTCTGCGTGACACACATGGGGGCGAGCCAAAACAAAGGTAAGTCGCCAGGAATAATGCATAAGTACAACTTCTTTGTCCGGCGCAAGCCAAATAAAGCAAGACAAGAGTTGAGTTGAATATGGAACACAACCAAAGTTGGATGGCCGCATGACACATGTGGGGGTAAGCCAAAATGAAGGGCGTAACCAGATTCAACGCCGCATCTAAAATAAGTCATCTCAAATTTATAAAGTGTTTTGAACGAACGCATTCTCAAAAGCTAAACGCAAAGTTGCGGTGAATGAATAAAAAGTTTTTGAGCAAAGGCTTGCCGGATTTAAACGTGAAAAAGATCTTTTTGAAGAAGCAACCAAAGTGGAGGAGAGCATTGCGGCGATGGTTAGAGGTATGAGGAAATTACATTCTGTGAAGCTGGTCATCGCAAAGGAAAGCCGGAAGGTGAGTTAGAATTTCTTGAGTATAACGCATGCTTGAGGACAAGCATATTTTTAAGTTTGGGGGTGTGATGACATGCAAAAATGCATGTCATCTTAGGCCTTTTACTTAGAATTATGAAGCTGTTAAGCAGAATATGCGGCAATTATGTTAGGAATTCATGAAAAAATGAGCTTGCATCGTTCAGCATGATGAATCTCGGCTAACCCATTATTATGCGTTATTATGCGTTCAATGTTGTATTTTTGTAACTAATGTAGGAAGTGGACGCAAATGCGGAAACCAGACCACTGCATAGATGACCGCATGTGGAGAAACTTTCCATCGCAAAGGCGAACGCGTTCGATCAACGCATTGGTGTTTCGGTAATCAGTCGCATGCGTCCATTGCATGGGAGTTGCGCTCGTCAAGCGATTGCGGTCATTGTGTAGAGTTGCGGTATTAAGCGAATGTGGTCACTGCATGATTGCGACTACACAATAACGCATACTAATGGGATCAACGCAAGGTTGGTGGAATGAACGTATCAATGCATATCTCGGGAAAATCAAAAGTTAGAATCAGAGCAGTCTATTAGCAACAGAGATTCAGAAAGGACTAAACGCGCTGAATGTTAGAATCAGAGCAGTCTATTAATGCTGTCGGCGATCCAGGCTCTATATAAAGAAGTCGATGAGCAGAATTTCAACTCATCTAAGGTTTTCGCTTGAGGTTCGCCTAGGGTAGATCCTTGTGATCCAAACAAATGTGTGAGAGGAAGCTTGAGAATTCTTCACCTCCTTCATCCATTCCGAGTGACGACCGGAGCTAGATCTCGGGAGAGTCAGCTCCACCATCCATCCATGGCACCACCAGCAGCCTTGACACACATCCACTGGAAGTAAGCCTTTGCTTCCAACCGGTCATTTCATTTTCTCTTATTTTCTTATATTGTATTGTATACATTTTATGATTAAGGAATTAATACATTTTGTGTTCAATATATTTCTATGTTTCCTTCGATTCCATCTCCACCTTTCCTTACTTAGCATTCATAACTTCATTGCATCACTTAGTGAGATTGCTAAAGTATCGCATACTTAGTCATGTGGATTAGGGATATGAAACATGTAACAAACCACTGGAAGGTGTGTGTTGCGTGAGTGTGTGAGAAAACCTTATTTGCTTAGTGTGAAGTTGTAGCACGCTTGTCCATGAGTAGAGTCAGCAACAACTAACTTCCCGGGAGTGTCAGTGATTGGTCGCATTAAGCAATGTAAGCAAGTATTCACTAGGGATAGGAATAATCTTATGTTAGCCAAGTTCATACGGTTACCTTGTCTTATGTATGCGTCCATTGCACCTTTAGAGCTACTTGGGAGAGAGTCTAAAGAAATAACATGACTCGAGAGATCTAGGTTAGAATCGATGCTCGGAAAGGCTAGATTAGGTTTGCATAAGCAAGAATGGAGACTTAGGAATAAGTTCCGTTTGTTATCACACAACGTATGCACCCTACGGATAGGATATTGCATGCATCCAGGAAGTAGGATATGGTGGTTATATGCGGCCATCACGCTCATGTGGTGAAAGCACGTGAGCGGGTTATAGGGGTTTAGGCTGGCATAGGCTTCTCGGTACTTTCGCATATCCATCGCATACGTCCTAGAGTTAGGCTTAAGTGTGTGTAGCATGATCGCATGGCTCACGTTGACTAAGATTGCCCTTGCGATCACTCTTAATGGTTGCAATGAAGACATCTCCACATTTTATCTATTTTCCATCCATTTACTTCATGTCAATAGTTGTCGTGTCTCTACCTCTCATTCATTTTCTCATTGCGTTGTCTGATAGCTAGGAGTAAGAGTAGTGTTAACTTAGAAACCCCTCCATCATTCTTTTATTCAAACCGCCACATGCACATTACCGCATTCACTCAGCTACAAGACCCTGTGTTCGAACTCGGATCACCCGAGAAACTTGTGTTCGCGTTATACTTGCCGTGAGTGCAAGAAAACTTGTGACAGGACGCATGGTCATCGCATATATTTGTTAACGCATTGTCATTCCAATGCATGACCATTGGTGCATGAAAATCAATGCATACTTCAAGAACATGCATCGCATATTGCGCCCACAGAATTTTAGTTGTTGAGTAAATTGACATCTAATTTCCCATCATCAATAGTTCATCTGGTAGGTCGGTTCCACCTCAAGAGTTGAGGGAACCTCAACGCAATGGGAGGGTTGCGAACCATCCTGCATTTTGTTCTTTGTATTCAATAAGTATTTGGGTTTCACGAAAATCCTAGCTATGTTGACAGATGGCGACGTTGAGGATCCGTTGTCCTATAAAAAGGAAATGGAGGATGTTGACCGGGATGAATGGGTCAAAACCATGAATCTTGAGATAGAGTCAATATACTTCAACTCGGTATGGGATCTTGTAGATCAGCCTGATGGGGTAAGACCTATAGGTTGTAAATGGATCTACAAGCGCAAACAGGGTGCTGATGGGAAGGTGCAAACCTTCAAGACTCGACTTGTGCCAAAGGGTTATACTCAGGTGGAGGGAGTCGAATATAAGGAGACTTTCTCACCTGTTTCCATGTTAAAGTCGATCTGCATGATAGTGCATCGAGGTGATGTGATCGTCACGAAGATCGCCTCAAAGAAAAACGTTGTTAATTCATTTACGAAGGCCCTCACGGCTACAGTGTTTGAGGGTCATCTTCATAGCATGGGTCTACGGGACTGCTCGCGGCTGGACTAAGGCAAGTGGGAGAGTTTGTTGCACTGGGTTTTTATGCCCTAATTTATTGTTTTGTTCCTGTTTACTTGTACTCCTCATTTCGCTTTAGGACAAGTGGGAGATTGTTAGGGTTTGTTAAGCCCAAGAGTCTCGTATCTAGTAGTTTGTAAACAACTTTGTACGATACTTGTGATGTATAATATAAATGATATTTATTTCACTACTTGACTTTGCACATTTAGATTTTACCACAAACCAATAAACATAAAATTTCTCGTTATTTGTATGTGACTCAAGCATGTATGTGGTGACATACAACTGGATCATGTCTTGAGTGATAACCAAAATGGTCTATAGTATATGGATATAAGAGGGAAACCTTATCTTGGCAACTCTACGGATACGGCCCACTTTGTGGAATGGTCACAAATGTTGTGACTTATCATAGATGATCTGATCCTGATCATTCGTGTAGGGGACATGCGAGCGGGTGCGTCCTATACAAAGAGTTTGTATAAGACCTGACCACGAAGTGTTAACGTCTCGTTATATAACACCATTCATAACTGACACTTCACTTCACTAGGATGACCATAGGTAACATGATCTCAATCCTGAGTGAGTTGGAAACTCCTGCCATTGAGGGCAGCCCTTTGATTTGCATGGGTGGGAGTGGCCAGAATGCCGACTTAAACCTACCATTTTGGGGATTCATCTGATTTGGAAGCTGGGAACTTAGCTACACAAGATGGAATTCACTTCTTCCCCGAGGCAGGGGCAAGTAGATAGATAGCTCCCTTAAAGGTTGATTCCAAGGCTTGAACGATGTGGTGCCACGCACCTTCTCATGGCCTGAGAGGTTTTCACACATAGTAGGACTATGTTGTATTATTCATTAGAGGGATCAGTGGTACTTAAGGAGGAAGATGTAATTACAGGGGAAAAATGGTAATTGGCCTATTGTAATTACGAGCATATGTGAAGAGCCATCCTACTGATGATTGGTTATATCCAATGGACATAGAAATACATCTATGGCAATAAAAGTTCAACTGTCGGTCTTTAATGGAATGCTTGATAGTTAACGGATGGTGGATATCGTGACTAAAGAGTTTAGTCAGCTATTCACGTACCATTGGAGTTTCGAGCCATAGGTCCATAAGGTCCCCTTGGTAGCTTGGATACAAGTTGAGAGTCAGTTTTTGGATCAATTTGAAATGTTCAAGTTGACAAGAGAGAGTTCAATTAAATATAATATAATTGAACGAGTTAATTAAATATGATATAATTAACTTTATGTATGAGATACATTAATTTGGAGGAAATTGGATATAAATATGATTTATATCTAGTAGAGGGAAAAATATTATAATTAATATTTGATATTAATTTATAAGTTATGAATGTGATAAGTTCACATTAATTGGATGATTTTAAAAGGAAATGGGAAGGCGCCTATTCGTTTAAAATAACGGACGAGTGCATTATAAATAGCAGACGGTATGTTGATCTCGGTGTGCACGGGTGTTGTGAAAAAGATAGTGTCATCGTTTAGAAAATCAGTGCCTATACGATAGGACTGCACAATCGCTTACATATACGATATTGCTAAGCGATCGTATATCAATTACACAGTCGCGTGCTTTTATCTAAACGATCGTTTACCTTTTTACTAAGCGATCGTTTAGCTCCCGGTATTTACTAAACGGTTGTATAAACGATCGCTTAGTTTTTCCTACGCAATCGTATTGGATGATCGCTCACCCTTTTCCTACACGATCGTATAGACGATCGTTTACCTTTTCCTACACGATCGTATACTTCACCTAAACGATCAAGCATCCTGTCTATGCGATAGACGACCTCTTCTCCCACTTGCTTGATCGTTGCGTATGGTCGCTCTTTCTCCTTCCCTCTACCAAATTCGAACAAAGCCCACACTTTGGATTCTCACTTCAAGAATACTAAGGGCTCTAAGTTGTGTTGTCTTCTCCGATTCCTTTTGTTCGAGTGGTGACTGTTCGAGGTAGATGGTTGGGCTTTAGACTCGAGAAATCTTCATTTGGTATGATTTCTTGATCCCTTTAGCATTATGAAAGTATGTTTGAATGTATATGCGGTAATTCTGTCACAATGAATTGGAAAGATCCGCTTCCGCTCGTAGGTACTCTTGAATAAGAGTTCCTTCACGAACCATGTCCAACAAGGTTTGATTTTTCCTCTCCACTATACCATTCTGCTGAGGTGTACTCAGCGCTGAGAATTGGAAAACGATTCCATGTTCTATGAAATAGTCCTGGAATCCCGAGTCCAAAAACTCTCCACCTCGATCCGATTGAAGTGTTTTAATCCGTCTATCCAATGCATTTTCAACTTCAGCCTTGAACTCTTTGAACTTTTCAAAGGATTCAAACTTCCGTTGCATAAGATAAACATACCCGTACCTAGAATAATCATCAGTAAAATTGATAAAATACTCATAGCCACCTCATTAACATTCATAGGACCACAAAGGTAAGAATGTACTAACTCAAGAGGTTCTTTGGCTCTATAATCTTTTCCAGTAAAAGGTCGTTTAGTCATTTCCTTCTTTTTTGTTTCTTTTATTTTTTATTTTCTTTCATTTCCTTCTTTTTTTTCTTTTTTCTTTTTCTTTTTCTTTTCTTTCTTCAGTTTTTGCCTATTCCTTTTTTCTTTCTTTCTTCGGTTCTTGCTTATTCTTTTTTTATTTTTTTTTATTTTCTTCCCTTTCTCTGATTTTTGCTTCTTCCCTTATCTTTTTTTTTTTATTTCCTTTTCTTTCTCCGATTTTTTGCTTCTTCTCTTTCTTCTTCTTTTTTTAGTTTTTCTCTCATTTATCTGGTTTTTGCTTCCTTTTGTTCTATTTAATTTTCTTTCATTTTTTCAGTTTTTGCTTCTTCTCTTTCTCTTATTTTAAAAATTTTTCTTTACTTTATTTGAATTTTTTCTTCTTCCTTTTTTTTTCACAAGAATTATGAAGTTGAGTTCTGTACGCAGGACTTGAAAGTACTCAATTTATAAGTGATTTAACACCAACAAGTCAATCATCAAGTTTGATTATTATAACAAACAATAAATATAAATAGCAAATGAAAGTCTATCAGTGATAGCCACTAATATTTTCTATCATTGATAGCTTAATCTTTGATTATATTTTCATAGTTAATAGCCACTTATAGAAATCTATCATTGATAGCCAACTTAGTCAATTTAATTAATAAATTTGAATCTCGAACTAAAAAATATAAGTGGAATGCCTAGAAGTTATCACTAATAGCATGTTTATCAGTGATAGAAGCTATCATTGAAAAGAAAAAGACTTATAAATGTTTGGGAATGACAAAAAAGGGGCAAAAAGGTGTTCAGTGGCTATGATTGATAAAAGCTACTGCTGATAACATGTTACCAGCGATAAAAGCTAATATTAATAGCATATTATCGATGATAGAAGTTACCTGATAGCACGTTATCGGTGATAGAAGCTACCACCGATAGCATGATATTAGTGAGATCATTGATAGCATCTTATTAGTGATATTATTAGTGAAAGAAGCTGTCACTGATAACCACAATATGAGTGATGTTAGTAATATCGGTGATAAAACTTAGGTGATATCTATATATCAAGTTTCTTTCAAATGTGATAACCAATTATAGAAGTCTATCATTGATAATCTTAAGTGTTAATATTTCAAGGTTGATTCTAATTGATGAAAGTCTATCAGTGATAACAACTGATAGCTGTTATCAGTGATAGCCATAATAAAAGATTACTAGTGATAACTATTATGGTAATCAAAGTTGTTGGTCTTCTTTCAAAGTTGATCACTATTTATAAATCCATCATTGATAGCCACTGATAGCCTTAAGTAGTAATATTTCAACGTTGATTCCAATTGATGAAGGTGAATCAATGATAGCTACTAATAATTGATAGTAAATTAAAAACTAATATTTCAAGATTGTATTAATTTTTTTCAAATTGAAAACTATCGCTGATAGTAACTATCATCGATAGAAATTGATAGAAGCTATTAGGGATAGCAGCTGATAGCTTTTAATTTGAGAAAACTGGGAAGAAGCGAACAGAATGATGGCTAGGCATGGGTTTTTTAGTCTTTTACCATTTTGATCTATATATGCAATTATTTTATCCTTGTACTACATATTCTATGATTTTGGCTTGAATTTTATTTATGCAACTAGCCCTTGTTTATTTACATGTTTTTTTATTTCAAGTTAATGCACTCTCCTCTAAATTTCCCTAATTATCTAAATAAAAAGCTACAATAACTTGTATTTCTACAAGTTATCATGTACCGATCCTACAATTAGTATCAGAGCGTGGTTGTTTTTATTTTTAATCAAATTTTTTATCAAAATTTATTTCATTTGATACTTATTGATTGAGTTATTCAATCCTACAATTGGTATCAGAGCAGGTAGCTCTTCTACATAAATCAATTTTCAAATATTATTTTGGTACTTAAATTATCTTATTAATATTTTGAAAATTTATTTGAAATACTTAAGTGCTAGAGCTATGGCAACTTTAAAAGATCATATTAATGATAAACATCTATTCTTTGATGGTAATAGAAATTACAATGTTTTGAGAAATAGAATGAAAACTTTTATGCTTGCTATGGATTTTAACATTGTATACGTTGTGAGCATGATTTATCTAAAATTGAATTGAACAATGAGTTTCTCATTTTTAATGCCAAAGCTATGAATATCATATATTGTGCATTAGATAGACAAATATGTGATAAAATATTACATTTTGAATATGCATATGATATTTGAAATTTTCTTGATATTATGTATAGTGTAGGAACTTCTTCTTGTACTACTAATGATTTATTTGGTGTGAAAGAGAATTATAATTCTAACAATCAAGAAAAGTTTCATAAAATGAAAAACGAAAAATGTGATAAGTCCTCTTTGTGCTTGATGGCCCAATCGAAAAATGACTCCGGTGATGAGATCGATGAAGTTGAGGTAAATTACAAATCTCTATCTTATGATGAGCTATATGGTGCATTTGAAAGTATGCAACATGATTTAGAGAAAGTATAGGTCTGAATATATAAAACCATCAAAGAAGTTTAAGGCATTCTATAGTAAAATTAAATCTTTGATAGATGAAAATGATTGTTTGAAAAAGCAAGCTATTACTGATGTTTTGCATGATAGTAAATTTTGTGATGATGAGAAATGTGCTTTGATTGATAGGATTAAATTCCTTGAAGTTGAGAATGATGGATTAAAATTTTTGTCATGTGAATTAAAACTTGTAGCGAATGATTTGAGAGATAAAAATGAAAGAATTGAATGTAATTCTTTGGAATTGAAAGATGAAATTGTTAGTTTTAAAAATCAAATTCTTCATTTGGAAACTAGCAATATAGAATTAGAAAAAAAAATTCTTTTATGGACAAAATTAAATTTTTTTGAATGTGATGTTGATGAGAGAACAATCTTTTGCATGTGCTTAAAGAGAAAGAATTGCTTGCTACTAAAGAGCTTGAAATTGCAAAAGATTCTATTAAGAAATTTACTATTGGTGCACAAAAATTAGATAATATTATTGACACGGGAAAATCTTTTAGTAATAAAAAGGAAGTAGGCTATGTGAATGGAAATTGTTCACCTAGTTCTAAGATTACTTTTATTAAAGTCACCCCTTGTTTGTCTCAAAATGCTTTACCCAATGTGTCTAATTTTATTGAATCTAAATGATTAAAGCATGAAAATGTTAGACATATTCATTCATGGAAATTCAAAAGTTGAGCATAAACAAAATCATCATATATCAAAATGTGCTAATAATGTGAATTTTATGAATAAGTATGAAAATGCTAGAGATTTGCAAGAAAAATAAAAATTTGTGTCTAGACAGGTTCATGAAAAATCAGTGCATAGTGCTAAATTTGTGCCTAAACATGTAAATGCTAGAGATATTCATGTGAAATCAAAATTTATACCTACTTGTCGTTATTGTGGAGTTAAAGGTTTTATTAAACCAAATTGGTTTAAATTGAAAAATGCTCCAAGGAAGAATTTATTTAAGAAAAAGATAGGGAAAAATCAACTAGTTAGAAGTAAATTCTTGCCTAATGTTATATGTTATTCTTGTGACAAAATTGATCATAAATATCATACTTGTTATTTGCCAAAAATTGTAGTAATTTTGGAACTAATTTGAAATGGATTCCAAGAAATGTTGGAGAGATGGGTACCAAAATCTTTTGGTTTAGAACAAGAGATGGATTCCATGCTCACTAACAAAGAATGACCCAAGAAATGGGTACCAAAATCTTTTGGTTGAGTTTTCTTTATAGGGGCTGGAGAACCTTACAAGTCCCAAATACTCAAGATCAATGTTGGAGAGATGAAGAAATTGCTCAGCTCAATTCTACCAAATCCTCAATACTTGGAACTCGATGCTCGACTGCTTGCTACTTGATCCTCGATCAGAATTTCCTTCTTCGTCTGACTGGTCTCTATTAAATCTTCGATGCAACTCGATGACAACAGAGTTAATACTCGATCGTACTCGACGGTTCTTGAACGATACTCGGTGCGACTCGAAGGTGAAAACGATGTACTCAAAGCAACTCGATAGCAATGAATCGATGCACGATTGACTCGATAAACTGATTGCTCAATATGAATTGAAATGTAAACCACTGGCACGCGATTTGCAGTAAAGAGTTACTCGATTGAAATAAGAAAGATAAGGGAAGAATAAAGAGACACAGTGTTTACGTGGTTCGGCAAGGATGCCTACATCCATGGGAAGATCTGAATTCTTTTACTTAATGAAGATTGCTTACAGATTTGTTGTTTTCAGGAAACTAAGAAAATGATGATAACTCTTTGTATGTGTATATAATTCAAATTTGAAATTAATGGCATTTATAAGGATATACCAGCTACCTGTTACATGTGTTAGTTATAAACAAACAGAAATCTGAGGTATTTGAGTCAAAGCTTCTTCAAATTCTCCACTTTGACTCCAATGTCTTGCAATCTTCATGATCTTCCTGATTCTGATCGATTTGTCTACCCTGTGTTTGGAAGCTCAAAACCAACTTGTTCTAAACACTTAAACAATTTAAGCTTTGAAACTGGTTTTGTTAACATATCAATTGCATTGTCAAAAGTATGGACTTTTAAAATTTCTATCTCCACTGTCTCAATTTTATCTCTAATGAAGTGATATTTAATATCAATGTACTTTGTTCTAATGTGGAATTGTGGTTTTTGGGACAAATAGATAGCACTTTGGTTATCACAGTAGAGTTTCGCTACTGTTTGATCTGTTCCAAAGTCTTTCAGCTGTCCCTTGAGCCACAAAACCTCTTTGATAGCTTCAATTAAAGCCATATATTCAGTTTCTCTTTGTAGATATGGCTACTATAGGCTACAGTGATGCTTTCCAGCTGATTAGATTAGGACCAAAAAGGAAAAGGTAACCTGTTAAGGACCTCATTTTGTTCAAATCACCAGCATAGTCAGCATCAACATATCCATAAAGCACTAGATTTGGTTCAACCGACCTTTGATCAACTAACTTCGAGTTTTTAGACCAAACTAGATACCTTAGGATCCATTTAGTAGCCTCTCAGTATCTCTTACTAGGATTAGACATATAGCTACTAACTAAGCTAGTTGAATATGAGAGATCAAGTCTAGTAGAAATCATTAAATACATTAGGCTTCCGACAGTTTGACTATAGGGTATGACAACCATCTATTTTTGGTGTTCTTGGTCAGAATCCTTAGGAGAGTTAGCTAAGGAAAGCTTAAAGTGCTGGGCAATGAGTAAACTCACATATTTGACAACATTCATGTTGAACCTTTTAAGGATTTTCTCACAATAATTGGACTGACTGATACTTAGAATAGACTCCTCTTTGTTCCTATGGATTTCTATTCCTAGGACCTTGCTTGCTTCTCCTAAGTCCTTCATATCAAACTCCCCTTTTAAGAGATTTTTAACATAGGTTAGATTTTCTTTAGACCTACCTGCTAGCAACATGTCATCTACATATATGAGTAGGTAAACTTTGTCCTTGTAAGAACCTGTGTTTACATAAGCACATATGTCAAATGAACTTCTTTTGAACCCAATGCTAGACATATAGTCATTGAATCTCTTATACCGACATCTAGGTGATTGCTTTAACCCATATATAGACTTATTGAGTAAGCAAAAGAGATTTTCTTTTCCTTTAACTTCAAATTCTTTAGGTTGTGTCGTATAAATTGTCTCCTCTAGATGTCCATGAAGAAAGGCAGTTTTAACATCTAGTTGATACAATTCTAGATTATTTTGAACAACTAAGAATAGAAGAAATCTTATGGAAGTCTGTTTTACAATAGGAGAGAAAATCTCAACATAATCTATTCCTTCTCTTTGAGTGAACCCCTTTGCAACCAATCTAGCTTTAAACCTAGGCTTTTGATCACAGGATACTCCTTCTTTAAGTTTAAAAATCCATTTAGATGCAACAAGTTTATACATTTTTAGTATAGGAACCAACGACCAAGTGTCATTCACCTTTAGTGAATGCATCTCTTCATTCATTGCCTCAATCCAATCCTTTGCATTAGCACAACTTGTTGCTTCCTCAAAGGTAATTGGTTCCTAGCTAGTAGGAGCTACTACAACATTTAAAACCAAATTCATATAATCCATTTTAGTATATCTAGCTGGAGGTGTGATAGTTCTTCTTTGTCTATCCCTAGCTAAGACATATTGGCTTAAATCAGGTTGCTCGCATGTTGTCTCCTCATGTTCCTCTACTTCATCCTCAGTTTCTCCTATGTTACTAGGTTGGCTAGATTCATTTTTCCAGTCGAGTAATCAAGAAAATGCTACCTAGTGAATGAGGATCGATTATCGAGTCGTTGAGCATCAAGTAGCGAGTATTTAGCGATAGACGCAGTGTTGCAACACTATTCCAAGCGTCGAACGCTCCAAGTTGCATCACCGCCAGCGTCTCAACGCATCTCAACGCTGAACTCCAATGCTTGAAGGCAGAAGCATCAGTGTTGCAACGCTTCTTTAGAGTGTTGCAATGATGCGAAGGATGACGAACATGGAGCTGAGCGTGCGTGCAAGTGAGCGTTGGACTAAGCGTTGGACTTTAATGCTAACGCTTCCCTCTTGCCGCATCAGTGTTGCAACGATATTCCAAGCATTGCAATGCTGCGATGATTTCTATTAATTCCTCTTCTCGACCCTAGGTTGAAATATGCTAAATTTTAGAGGAATATGTTGAAATTTGGAGCTGAATGCATGGAGGCCGAAGTTAATTTTCATTTTTCTTCTATTCCCTTCAATTTTTAGTATCCTTAGGTTAGTTTTTATTTTATTTTTGGATTGTGAATGTGTATTGGAATGTATCCTGTCGGTATTTCTATGAATCAATGAGGCAATCTTTTGTTAAGCTCTTGGATCGAATGGTCTTTGTATTTTGATGAGTTTTCTATTCAATCTTTGTGCTTTAGTTCATGTTTTTCTTGAATCTTGTTTAATTTAGACTTACTTTTATGTGTTGGATTGATGCCCTATCATGAACGCATGTCTTTGCTAGTTAAATTCAAGCTCGCACACATCGTCGTCCATGCTTTGAATTTACCTTTGTAGCACGGATTAGATTAGCATGCTTAGGTTTTTTTAGGTTCTCCATGAATCTTTGCATCGCACATTTAATCTAGATTTAAAGAATAAATTGATTATTTGAACACGGCTGTCCTGACACTTAATCAACATAGTTGAATCCTGAATCTTAATGTGTGTGTTTCTAGTTCTTTATGGCTGCTGAGGACCCAATTTCATCTAGGAGCATGTAGGTTAGTTGAGGCACGGTCTTTCTAGCCTTGATTATGAATTAGGACGCTCGGTTGATTCAAATTAATTGATTTTTGGGCTTATAGAGATTAGTTAATTCGCATCAATTGGTAGTTATGCATGCATAATTCGAATATATGATATGTTGGCTGAAAACAATGATTTAATGTACATTGAATGGCTACTTGATCCGAGAACTAAATGAATCCATTACCGTTTCATATATCCATTGCACTTTACTTTTTTACGCATTTATCTCTTCCATACCAACACACACCCCCCCCCCCCCCCCCCCCCCCACCCCCCCCCCCCCCCCAACAATTTATCGCTCTAGTTAGAAAGTTAACTTAACAAAATCAACCGCGCTTCTGTGTGGATCGACTCAGACTTATCATTGTTGCTACGTTTTAGTAGTAATAGGAGTAGTTCGGTATTTATAAATTTTCTTTTGTTTCGGTTTGGAGTCAAATTAACGACATCGATCCCCGATCTAAACAAAATTAATCATGATTTTTTAGTTTCTTTTTTTAAAAAAAAAAAAAAAAAAAAACTTTTTCTTCATTCTTGCATGCAAATTTGAGTTCTTTACTTGACTATCCTAGGTCTTACAAGCTTAGAATAGCATTATAGAGCCTATATTTTGTTGTCGCCTCAAAAGGCCTTAATGAAGAATTTGACTCCCCTAAATTTCAATTTAGCAAAATGAGTGCTAGGTACAAACCAACTAATTTTCTAAAATAATAATAATAATAATATATTGTTAATAAATAGAGGTTTACTCCACTTTTTTAGAGACATGATTAGCCTGGGGCGGCTATGACACCCATAGTTTTCCTCTGCGCTAAAGTATTCCCAAGAAACGAGTAACTTAGGCATCTTTAAAGAAACTCAGCCCCTAGTTGGATGTCTTTCACATAACCTATGTGGGCTAGGTAAAACTAAAGCAGATTCTCTAAAAAAGGTTTTCTCTCTATTAAAAAAATGGATAATAAGAAATGAGGTTGTTTTTCCCTTTTGTATGTTATTGTCCTTTTGGAATCTTAGAAGTTTAATTCTTGACTTTTCGAGCTAGAGTAAAGGGAAAACGAATTGAGAGCCTTATAAGTCTATCCAGGGTTTTGCCTAGGTTTAGGTGGAAGACTTTGAACTTTCTTATGCATGGATTGATTTGAAGAAATTATCTTAAAATTATCTCATTTGATTGATTACTTTTGGACTATATTTTCTAAGACGTGAATGATCTTATTAGACTGTTAAAACGAGAATAACGAGCCGCACAACTAAGCAAACATATTTTGTGTATGACTGTGTGTCTCTACCTTGCTCGAGACGATCAAGAATTAAGTTAGGGGTATTTGGTAGCACCATAAGATGCTATTGTCATTAGCTTAATTTAGGCTCGTTCGTAAAATTTTATATGTTTATTTTGCTATTTTCTAGATATTGAGCAACTAAAAGGTACAACAGATAGAGCTAAAATGGGATTTAAATGGGCAAAATTGGAGTTTTGTAGCATCAACCGAGGAAAAATAATCAAAATTATAAAAATATCACTGGGAGAGCGTTGCAACCCTCCATCCGAGGATAGATTACACTAGAAGCCAGTAGCATGGAATTGTGGGAACGTAACGACACTTCCTTTACGCCAAAAGGCAGTAGCATCAGCATCATCTGCAACGTAATGGCGCTCGTGTTACACTGGTGTCGTATGCTGTAGACTCGAGAGCACCTATTCTCAGAGTATTGCAACACTGCATCGAGCCTAACTATGTTATGTACTTTGACGGCGAAAACACGTGCGTCTAGTTGAGCCAGCGTTGCAACGCTCGACCCAGTGTTGCAATGCTGCGACATGGAATATTTAAATTAACATAGTCGCCCAAACTTGACATAAATGATTTTGAGCAGATTTCTCTCTACTTTGCTAACATCCTCTACATATTTCTTCTTTCCGACTCAATTGAGTCTTTTCCAGATGATTATTTTGTTGATTCAAGCACGTATCAAGGCTAAGATACTATTGTCTAGCTCGAAATTTAGGATTTATATTTTCATTTGTTACCTCATGAGATTATGAACATTTTTTGTTTTGTGATTTTAACTGTTTATTGAATTTTCTCCTTACTCTTCTTTAATTGATTGAATGTGTTTGAGATAGACTGACAAATTAATCAAACATGTTTAATTCACAGTCATAGGTTTACACCTAATTCGTAATTGTTAGGTTCTTAGATCGCCAATTAACGAAAATTAAATTAGAGTTGCCTATTGATTTGGTTTTTCCAATCGAATAGCATTCTTCTATCTAATTTAGGAGAAATTTGCATTGAATCATTAAGTAGATTGTTCCTAATTATTTCGTTCGTCTTATCAATTTTCCTAGACCTTAATGCTAATTAGTTTGCATGTTTAGGAGGCTTTTCCCTTAGGCCTAAGAATTAATTTGATTAATTGGACTTCCTTCCAGCTTTTCTAGAAGTGATTGGCTAAGTTAAAACCAATTAAATTACAAGGAATTTTTCTGATTGGTCAATGATTGGGTAGCAAATTAGGAATAAATTCGAATTAGCCTGAGCTAAGCTTTGTTTTATTGATAGTTTTAATTTACTTAGCATCAAATTTGTGTTCAATCGTTATTGTTTTTAATCAAATTTCTCGCAGTCAAAACCAATTCACCAAACCTCCTAGTTACCTACAACAAGTAATTTAGTGAAAAATTGACCTACTCTCTAAGGATCGACCCGTTACTACCTTAATACTACGGAATTAGAGTAGGAAACAAAATAATTATTTGGTCGAATTGAGAGTCTCAACAGCTTTTTGATTTGCCAAATTACTTTATGATTTTATCTTCTTGGTTTTAATTAATATTTCTTATTAGAAGGAGCGTGCTTGGTTTCAAGGGGGAGTTATACAATTTTATATATGAATTTCATGTTTGAATGAAATTGACTCTTATATCCCTTTATTGTAGTTTGATCTTCTTATGCATATTGTTTATCCTTTTGGGGGAGTAATTATCTTTGGAATATAAGTTTATTTTAAAATTTTGGTTAAAACTTCAACCCTCAAATTGAATACGGTGCTAAATGCCTTTTTGTCCCTTATTAACGGGAAATGTTCAATTGGTTTCAGAAGGGGATGAAATTTGTTAAATTGGTCTTAAAATTTATATGATGTCTCTTGAATTTACAATTTTATTGCTTATTTTTAGAAGGTATGTTGATAGGAGAAGAAATAAAAAAATTACGTGTTCATGATTTTAGGAGAAGTTTTCATGTCTTTATGTTATTTTTCTTAATTGTTCTTTTTTGATTGATTCAAAAAGGGGGAGAGATAATAACAAAAATGAAAACATGTTGACATTGAATACCTTTGTTGAAAGAATTGTTATTAATGAAATATCCATTGTTTTCAAATGAATTGAAATTATGTATATGTGTTGGTTGTGATTCAAGTACATATTTCATATCAAACACCACTTTGGATTTATTCCTTCGATCGCGTAGCTCTCTTCTCAGAATCTCGTTTTTTCCAGTTTTCTCGCTGGTGTGAGAGATTAATTAATATTTTAATGATAACAAAACTATTCTTATTCACTAACAATTTTAGTATTTTTGAAGTATCTATTACGTAGAGTTTGAAATAATGATTTCAACACAATTTGAATCACTCAAATCGGAGCTCAAATAAAGAAGATATGGTCAAAACAATATTAATGAAAAAAAAATCTTGAGCTGATGATTATATATCAAAATGGACCAATTAGAATATTTCACTTGGAGCATAGAAGGAATAACACATGGTGGACTTTTGATTTTTGGATTGGTTTTAAAAAGAAAATAAATTTAATAGTATTTTATGTTTGTATCTAATGTAGAGTTGGCAAAAATCCCCTCAGGGTTGGGTCCTTGGTCGGGGACGAGGCAAAGACAGGGAGGATATCCCCGACCCCGTCCCCGATTAATTTTTTTATTTTTTAATATATATATATATGTATATATATATATATATATAAACCGGAGATAGGTCCCCGTGGGGACCTCTTTCTCTGGCGGGGATGGAGAAATACCCCTGTGGCCACAGGAATGGAGAGTCCCCCGCCTCGTCCCGGCCCAGCCTCGTTGCCCAACCCTAATCTAACATTAGTTTTGGATACATGGTACTTTTTTTTTTTTTTGGTTACTAAAAGAAAATGATTTTAAATAAATAAATATATATATATATATATATATTAATATTATTATAGGGGCCTTTTTAAATATAAAAAAATATTTGCTATAAATTGTAAATATTTTTGAACTTTTTCTATTTAGAAGAATTTTCATTATTATATTATTTTATGTTTGTGTCTAACTGCTAGTTGAGTTCAAATCTCTATCATTCAATTTTCTTTTATTAACATCCAATGACCCCATTTAAATTTGGTTTCCACCTTTTCCCTCTCTTTTGAAACTGTTTATCTTTTCCAAAATTAAATGAACAATTTTCACATTTTTACAATCTTCCATAATTCATTAAGTCTCTATTGTTGCTCTCTCTAAGCTTCAATTTTCTTCTTATTTTTGTCTTATTCTTGAGAGAGAGATATATTGTATTGTGAGGATTGATTTGTCTACAACAACTTATCAATCCACTCCATTGAGAGAGTTGTAAGTGTGCTCTTTAATGTTTTTCAAACTTCTATAAGGGTTGCTCTTATTCCTGGAAAAAGAGTTGCTATAATGATTCGATCCTCAACCGTGGAAAGGATCAGGTTTGTTCTTGCGTCCGAAAAAAAAAACGTTGTAGTAGTTCGACTCTAAGCTGTGGAAAGAGTAAAAACTTTTAGTGAAGTATCCAAGATGAGCTTAGGAAGTGGATGTAGGCCGATTGTACCTAACCACTATAAAATTACCAGTGTCATGCAATTTATTTGTTATTATAATTTAATGCATGAAATTAATTGTAATATTTATTCTTAAAATTAATTGTTACAAATTTGTTTATGCCAATTTATTGATCTTTTTGAAGTGAATGTATTTGTATGAAATTCTTGTTTAAATTACTTATTAATTAAACTTGTATTAATTTGCTTAATTGGGCTCTATTAGTAAAAAGTTTTAGTTAGTTTGATTAAATCATATTCACCACTTCTAAGGTTGTCATATCGATCCAACATCTATATATAGGATGATTAATCTCATTTGAATAAGAATGCAACTACTCAACCCATAATTTACAAATTCAAGAAGCTCTCCTTGAAAGAAGCCCAAAGCTCAAAACTCAATTCATCTTAATCTGTTAACACGATCTAATGGTAAGATTTTATATAGCTTCCCAATAAAATCCTAAATTCTACATAATTCATCAAAACAAAATTACAAAATACTTCTACTTAATATGTTATGAAAAGAATAAAATTGAAAAAATACTAAAATTACATCAAAATTATTAGATAAAACATAAATAATATTTGATGTTAAGAGTGGAAACGGTTCGGTTTGATGGTCAAACTGAACCAAACCGAATTTTCTAATATGTGAAACCGAATCGAAAAAAAAATTAACATAGAATTTTTATGCGATTCGGTTCGGTTTCAAATTCGATTTTGGTATTTTTAAAAAATCTATGTTATATTTTTTAATTAAAAACGATTCGATTCGGTCGGTTCAATTTTAAATTTGGTTTTGTTCTTTAAATTAAAAGTGGTTCGGTTTTAAATTCGATTTTACTTTTTTTTAATTTATAAATAAATAAATAAATATATATATATATATATATATATATATAAGCTAAAAACGGTTTGATTTGGTTTCAAATTCAGTTTTCGAAATTGAAACTGAAAACCAAATTTGAAACTGAACCGAACTAAATTAATTTGGTTTCAAACTTTTTTCAAACCGGATACCGGATCGAACCGCATTTTTCGTTTTCACTGAGTTTTCGGTTCAATTCGATTTTTACGGTTTGAATGACCACCCCTATTTGATGTAAGACATTTTAACTAAATTTTTATGTCATGAACATAAAAGAAATTAATACCAAAATAATGCAATCTTAATAGTTAATGAGTGAAAAAGTACTTACAAAATAAACAGCTAGAGATTACTCCCATCCATATTTACCCTTTTAAGCCAGCCAAGTGCAAGTAGATGTGAAATAATGTCCATGTGTTTGGCATGAATTTAAAGTGTGTTTAAGAAGGACTACTTTTTTTTTTTCCTTTTTTTTCTCTTTCTAGCAAATGGCAAATGTATAATTGAATTCTTTTTAAAGAGCATTATTAACAAATTAAAGTCACTTAAAATATTAGAAAATTAAAAAGTAGTTGAAAATTTTAAAGATAAATAAAAAACACTTAATTGCTCTTTAAAATTTTTTTTGATAACATTTCATGATATATAAAAGGGTGATGATAACCTACAAACTAATAACACTTAATTGCTCTTTAAAATTTTTTTTGATAACATTTCATGATATATAAAAGGGTGATGATAACCTACAAACTAATACCTTTTTTATCTTTCTTTTTTTTTCAGAAAACATAATTTATTTAATGAGAAGTGCCCAATATAAGTTCAATCAAGTAATCTTAACGACATATTAAATTTGAGAATAACTCAACTAATTAAGATGTATATTTTAAATTAAAATATCAAGAATTTGAATCTCTCATTTTCACATATTATTGGATCTTTAGAAAACTAATGTAAACTTAACAAGGAAAATTATTCCTCTCTACACATGAAACTAGTATTTCTTTTTAAAAAGAAAAAGAAGGTAAATAATACATATAGGATGGAGATTAAAACCTCTAACATTCGGTTAGGATATAATCTCTAAACTAATTAAGTTACTTAGAACTAATATCTAATCACTTGAATTATACTTAAGTCATCTTCACAACCATCAAATATCTAATGGAGGTCATTTTGCTTTCTTTTAATCTTTTTTAAGTTTACTACGTGGGGTAGAGGGAATCAAACCTCTAACTTTTTAGTCGAAAATATATGTTTTAACTAGTTAAACTATATTTTGATGGTCTATAACATATACTATTTGATATCGATCTTGTTAGGAATGCAATCAAAGTCTAGCATTGACTATACAAGGGGATAATCATGAATTATAAGTGAGGGCAACTATTTCAGTGGCATAAGGCATCTTTTATGAAATAAAAAGTAAAGTCATGAGAGATTATGTCCAAAGTGGATAATATCAATACTATTGTAGGAATATTTTGATGGCCACTGTCTTAGCAAGTGATATTAGAGGTATATCCTTGATTTCTTCGTGTCGGCAAAAAATCTATTGTCGAAAAAGTCTTCTAGCATAGAGAATAAATAAATTGACGAGACCTGTTAATATAGTCATAATTAGTGATAATGAATTTGTAGTTGAGCTTTCAGACAGTATCCTCTAGTATATTTGCTTCTCCTGATGATTGGTCGGGTAACAAAAATGTTGATAAGTAAGGAATGCTATGGGATTTTTGGGTAAAGGCAAAAAATAAGTCCCAATGTTTACGGGAAAAAAAAAAAGCTAAGAAACGGCCAAAACTAATTGAGACCACATATTATTTAAGATGAGAGTTTCTATTTTTTTAAAAAGAATTTAAAATGAGAGTGACAAGTCAATGTTATCCAACTTTTGTGATATTGGATTAGGCTATACGCGCAACCAACGTGTTCAACAGTTCAACAATATAGGAGTGTTTGACTCACCAACATGAGTTGAGTTGAGTTGGTATAATATACCAACTCATTGTTTGACTTACCAACTTTAAATATTGGTGGAGTTAAGTTGATATATTTTACCAACTCACCCCAACTCTCCTTTTTTCCCATGTTTTCAATAGCTCCACTCATCGACCACTATCACATTCTGAAAACTAACTCTGGGCTCCAACAACCACCTCCGATGAAAACTCTGACAATCACCTTTGATGACAACTCCGACGACCAACTTCGGACTTTGACAATCACCTCCAATGACAATTTTGACGATGAAATTTGGACTCCGATAACTACCTTCAATTGCAACTCCGACGACCAACTCTGAGCTCCGCCAACCTTCGCGCGATCAATTCCGACAACTAATTCTGGCCTCCGACAACCACCGGTGACCCAGCTTCGATGACCACCTTTGCACTACCAACTCCAATGACCAATTGGCTCTAACAAACTCCGATAACCAACTCTAATACCACCTTCATGCGACTAACTTCGGGTTCCAACAATCACCTCCGACTACAATCTCCAGCAAAAATCATCTTCGATGATCAACTTCAACGACCACTTTTTTTCGACCAACTCTGGGATTCGAAAACCACTTCTGATGATAAACTTCGACAACCAACTCCAATACACCTTCATGTGACCAACTCCAGGCTTTGATAACTATCTCTGACTACAAACTCCAGCAAAAATCATCTTCGATAATCAACTTCGACAACCAATTCTGACTACTATAAGACTGATGACTGTTAAAGTATGTTGTAGAGTTGTTGATTATAAAAAAAAAAAAAAATTATCTTGTCTACAATAAATGCAATATTTATACGTAATGAATCTACATATCAAATGAGTGTTAAGAATATTTAGACGAAAAGTATGTATGTAGTTGAAAAATATGTCACATATAACAAAAAAATCATAAAATAAAATAAAATAAATCGTGGAACATTTTCCAGCAAGAATTAATGAAAATAGATATTTGTTTTTTTATGAAAAGAAGAAATGTGGTGACATTCTATTGATTGTTACGATGATGGGGAGATTTAATTAAAAAAATCATTAATTAGTAAAAATATAAAGCAACAATAGAAAGAAGAAGAAAAAGAAGATGATAATGAAATTCATGGATAAAATTTAGTTAGAATCAAAAGTTTTGATTTAGCTTTAGTTTCTCATTTTATTTAAGCATATTTTATTATTTTGATTCTAGAATTTCTATCAAAAGTATAATGAGTTAATTGTTGTTTATTGTCCAAAAAAGAAAAAAATAAAGAAATAAAAGTTTAAGAAATTAAAAGAAAAAAATTGCAATCCATATTTTATTCAAACAAATATGGGTAGAATTATTGAATAAAAAAATTTCAAAACAAAAATAGTAATCATAAAAGTATATTATTTAGAGTTCAATAAACTCTATTAGATATCGAGACATATGAACTTAACTCTGCACTCCAAACACAGACATATGAACTCCCAAATACAGACATATAAACTCTACAAATATATGAACTCCAGATATCTTATCTCAACTGAACGTCTCAAACAGTCCCTATATTCCTTTTCATGGATGCACTTAAAATGTATTAATATTGAAATAATGAGAACTTTTTCAAGGTATAATTAATTAATTAATCAATTAACTCCATCTAAGAATTTGGGAGAAATAAATTTTAGGCTGAATACCATTATAATCTTTGTAATTTAAGTTTGGTTCAATTTTAGTCTATTTTCAAATTTAGTTTATCTACTTTCAACAAATGTTAAATTTAGTATTTCAGATTAATTTTTATAATAATTTTCAATAAGTAAACGTGTTTAAAAAAACAATAAAAATACTAGTAGATAAGATTTATTTAAAGTACATTGACTAAAATTTAATGAAATTCAAAGTAAGGAATCAATTGATGTGTGTCTAAATATTATGTTAAATCTTGAATGTTTTTTAAATAATATGTGGGGTGAGAGAATCAAACCTAGTTTGATATTACAAGTTTTGTGCCAATTAAATTATACTTTTTCGCCGACTATTACTAATACTTTATAAACATTTCTTAAGTTATAAATATATTATAATTGTTCTTTTACTATATCATATAGGTTCCGTTTGGTAACCATTTTGTTTTTTGTTTTTTGTTTTGATTTGTGAAACTTAAGTCTATTTTTTCCCTTCTTACATTGATTTGCATTTTTCTTAAGTACAATAGTTGAATTCTTAGCGAAATTTAAAAAACAAAAACAACATTTGAAAAGCTATTTTTTCTAGCTTTCAAAATTTGGCTTAGTTTTTTAAATCATTAGTAAAAACAGTAGATAACAAAGTAAGAAATTTAATAGTAGAAATAATGTCCATAGACTTAATTTTCAAAAATAAAAATAAAAAACAAAATAGTTATAAAACATGATCATAATATTACCGATTCGAAATTTTATATCTTAGAGATGAAAAAATCGGCAATATAATGGTCTCATTCCTTGAATGTTAGAGGTTGAATTCCAATCCATTCTCCAAAAATTTGAGAATTAAAAATGTTGTTTTTCTTAAGTTTTAAATTTTGCAATAATAATGATTAATTAATGAATTAACGACCTCTTAATCTAAATCCAGTTCAATGTGTCTTTAACCACAATGTTCCCATATAGCTGCCATCTTCAATACTAATAAATAAAATTATTTCCACAAAAAATAATTAAGAGAAAACAATAATTAATACTTTCATTCATCGACTAGCCTTCCTTTTGCAAATTTAGTTAGGGAAAGGAGAAATAATTTAATACTCACAATCTAATCTAGGTAGCATGCTAATTTGTCCATAACTTAATAATAAGGCACTTATTACTATTTCAAATATTTCAAAAATTTATGGTTAGATTCCTACTTTACTATTCTTAAACTATATAAAATAGTAATATGGACTTTTCTTTGATTTTATTCTCACTTTTTATTATTGTTATTATTATCTTATAACCCTCTAATATTTTCAACATGGTTCTAATTTTCTTTTCTATAAACTTTGGGAAAGTAAGCTAAGGGTTCTAATACTGTAATTATTTTTTCTTAGAAAATTTTATAGATAGAAAAGAAAATATCAAACTATTTACAGAAATAGTAAAAAAAAAACATTGATAGATACTAATAGACTTCTATCAGCGTATATCAATGAGAAACTTCTACTATCAGTTTCTATCACTGATAATAATGGTAGACTACTATCAGCCTCTAAAAAAAATTAAAATTATGTTATTTTATATAAATAGTTTTACTTAATTTTTTTAATTTTTGAAAATCCCTTTTTTTCTACTAAAGATCATAATATATTCTTGAACCTGTACATTCCAGCTTTAAAAATGTGTAATTTTTCTATTTCCACTCATATATATATTATAGAAATATATCTTTAAATATCACACGAGTTTGAATCTTTCACAGTGTCATTTTTTGTACGATTTTTAAAGAATGATTTTAAGAGAGATTTGAAATACTCTTTAATGATATCTACCTATCTATTCTCTTTCACGCTTTATTATAGTAATATGTCATACATTTTATTTTTGTCACAACAATGTTTTGTGAGTATTAATGAAAAAGTTATACTCGATAAATAATACATTTTTCTTAATTGTGCAAGTTTTTGTTTTGAATATATATAGGATAATATTTGGACATGAGCTAAATTATGAGGGTATTATCGTACTTTTGTTTCTGAAAATGGTGAGAATGAAGAGACTCTTTCAAACAAAATATGGGAAGAATATTTCTTTTTTAAGAAAAAAAAAAAACGTTTTCTACTTATCCAAAAAAGAGAGAAGAAATTTTCCAGCTCAATCAAAAACACATGTTAGACACAATGATTTATAAATGCAAAATTTTATATAAAAAGGGATGGAATACAAAAGTAAAATTTTGTCAATTTGACACATATAGTTATGTACTATTTGAAGAAAAAAAATTGATTAAAGTTATATCTTTAGTACTTCAATTTTCGTTTGATATTTATTTAACCTTTTTATTTTTTTATTTTTTAAAATAAAACTTCCTAATTAAACACTACTTCTACTAGGTTATGTTTGATAAATTTTCTGTTTTTTTTCTAAGATTTCATACTTTAGTTCTTACTGTTTCTTTTAAGAAGCGCTTGAATTCTTAGATATTTTTAAAAAGATAATAAATTTTTCAAAAACAATTTTTTTTTTTCAAAAATTGATTTTATTTTTTAAAGAAAAAACGTAAATGGAAATTAAGTAGGAGTTTATAAAACAAATTTTCAAAAACTAAAAACTAAAAGTCAAATAATTATCATGCTACATAAAAAAGTAAACAAGTATAAATTTTAAAAACTAAAAACAATAAACTAAATCGCCCATGTTTGGTAACTATTTCGATTTTTATGTTTTTAGTTTTTGAAAATTATGCCTATTTTCTCCCTATTTCTTACAATAATTGCATATTTCTTAAGTACAATTGTCGAATTCTAAGCCAAAGTCAAAAAAACAAAAATAAATTTTTTGAAAGCTACTATTTTAAGACTCTATTTGGTAACCATTTCATTTTTTGTTTTTGATTTTTGAAAATTAATTATATTTCATTTTCATTTCTTATAGTAATTTGTGATTTATTGAATACAATAGTGGAATTATTAACCAAATCCCAAAAACAAAAACAAGTTTATAAAAGCTATTTTTTTAGTTTTTCAAAAATTGTCTTTCCATTAGTAAAAAGTAGATAACGGATGAAGAAATTTTTAGATGGAAATAGTGTCTATAGACTTAATTTTCAAAAACAAAAAATCATAAACCAAATGGGATCTTAGTTTTCAAAAGTTGGTTTCCATTGGTAAAAATAGATTAAAAAAAAATGAAGAAATTTGAAGGTGTGAGTAATGTCTATGCTTAATTTTTAAAAAATAAAAACTAATATCAAATAGTTATCAGAGTATGGTTATTGGAATAGTTGTTTAATATCTTGTTCATTTTTTTTAACAACCTATTGTGCATTTAATTAGTCTAAAATGATAGAATATATTATTAATTTTAATTTGTTTATCAACATCATTTGAAATCAAATTTTTGTTCCATTTTATAAAATTCTTCTACATGTCCCTCATCTATTTTCAGTAGAATTCAATAATGCACTATAAATGGCTAAAGCCTATAGTAAATCTTGCCATTTTTCACTTCCTTTTCATTTTCCAATCTTTCTACTTGAAGTTTGCCTTTTTTAAAAAAAAAAAAAAACAAGACAAAATAAAAAAAAAAAACATGTTTACTATTTTATACAATATATATGAAAATAAAAGTAATTATTTCAAATGGTAAAACAACTGAAAATATTTTCAAGTATAGTAAAATATCATTGTTTCTATTAGTGATAGACCACAATAGATTGTTATAGACATCTATCAATGACATCGATAGATGCTAATGGACCACGATAAATGTCTATCGTAATTTGTCGTAGTCTATCATTGATAGACAACAATATTTTGCTATATTTATAAATAAGTTGACTTATTTTCCGTTATTTGAAAATATCCCAAAATAATAATTCTAGCTCAAAAGAATGCTAAGTTAAATACAGCTTGACAAGAATAAAGGTTCGAGGTTCGAATTTGTATCTCCATATAAGTCGAGTCGTATTGTATTCGAACAACTCATGTGAAGATGGGCCAAAATATTTGATATTACAAAAAATAAAATTAAATAGATGTCAATCAACTAGTTGTTGAGGTTAAAAAATTAGAGATTATAACCCCATCATTTCAACATATTATTCAACTAAAATAAATAATAAATAAAATAGGTTACTTGGACACTTTTTGAGCTTGCTATTTATGGTCATTGAATGAGGTAGTTGATATAGCAAAATATTGTTTTTTTAGTAAATAGCAAAATATTATTTGGACTTTGGAGATGCACACGAAATTAATTATAACTTATAGAATAAATAGATGGTACAATACAATATAATAACTTGAATGTAACACAAATCTGCCAACCTATTCTTTCAAAGAAGAGATTAAAAAGGGGTTTCTTTAATATAAAAAATATTTACCTGAAATCTTTTGTTATAAAGTATAAATATTTTTTAGATTTTTTTATTTATTAGAATTACTATAAAAAATATCAGGTCAATTGTTATATCAAACTTCAATTGAATGAGTCTATATGAGATGAGACAACCAAGAGCATATAAGACGTATAACTATTTAATCTTTGTAATTTTTTATAAATATTTTCTATTTTACTTTTCATAGAATTGCAATATAAAAATTTGTAAGAAGCAAATAATTGAAACTCTTATAAATTTTAAAAATTAGAAGAAAAATCCAAGTGAAAAATGGGCAACGCTTAATCAGTTGGACAATAAACAAAAGTCCGAAGAAAAAATAGATTAAATTATATAAAATACTCAATAATTCTTTACTTGAAAAGTTTTATATATACTTCAACTTCATTTTTTTTCTCTCTTTTTTTTTTTTTTCAAATCAATGAAACAAATTTCGGTTAAAATCATGTTCGTAAACTAAAGTAAACTAAAGTAACATTTACGTACAAATTGATTTTGTGATGTTATAAAATGATAATATCCTTAGAGTTGAAAGAAGGTTAATAATAATCTTAATGTTCTATATGATATATTAATTAAAATTAAATGTAAACATTAAAGTGATATTTGTTGTAGTGTACTTTTTATTTTAATTTTTTTAAAAAATATTAAAATAAAATTTATTCAATTTGACAAATAAAGAACATGTATAAAAAAAATATAAGTAAATTTTAGGTTGCACCTATCTCTTTGCAACTCATGTAATTATCCAATTATAGTTGCATGAAAGTTTTTATTGTTTCTTTTTTAGAATATTTTGTGGGTAAATATCAATTTATACCACTAAACTTTGAGAATTGTATCAATTGTATCAATTTATACCCAGAACTTTCGGGTAGTATCAATTTAAACCCCAAAGTAATAGTAGTACTAATTTAAATCTTGAACTTTCATAAAAATATCAATTTAAACCTTCAACTTTCATATATATATATATATCAATCTAAACCATAAACTTTCTAAGTATATCCAAATAAAATATAATGGAGGGTTTAAATTGACACACTTATAAAAATTCAATGTTTGAATTGATACACTTATAAAAGTTCAGAGTTTAAATTGATACAACTATTAGTTTGAGATTTAAATTGACATATTTATGAAAATTCAAGGTTTAAATTAATAAAATGATTAGTTTAGAGTTTAAATCAATACAACCACTAAACTTTTGAGTCTAAATTGATATTGATTTTTTTTATTAGCGTGTGATGTATCAAATCATTCTTGACACGTGTCGTTATTTCTCTGTACAAAATAGAAGCAGTAGGGCCCACAAAAATCCCTTTTATGCCCTAATCAAAATCTGCCACGTATTAGTGCCACCAGCTCTTCACTGTCAGCATTAAATTTGAAGCACCAATGAATTACCAAAACCCACAAAAACCCTTCAACAAAGCTACAGATATAAATACCATCACAAAATTAATATAATGTCATACAAGACATAACATCAAACTTCACGATGCCTTTACTCCACCTGACAAAGCCTCCTCCTTCTCCTTCTTCTTCTTCACTGAAACTCAAGGTTTTTCAATGTCTACTACTTCTTTTGCTTCTCCAACCGGCTAGTGCTGTCGTAAAGATTCCTCCCGGTTACTCGGTTCCTGCCGTCTTCGTCTTCGGGGATTCGATTGTCGATACCGGCAACAACAACAATCTCATTACTCAAGCTAAGTGCAACTATCCACCTTACGGTCGGGATTTTCTTGGTGGACGCCCAACCGGTCGATTTTCCAACGGCAGGGTTCCCTCTGATATAGTAGGTATAAATTATACTAACTCCTTTTGAGTTTTCTTTTAATTGAATATAACGTTATAATATTGTGAGAGTATAGAGACTTAAACTTTTTTTCTTTTTTGTTAGTTGATGCACTAGGTATCAAAGCGTTATTGCCACCATATGCAGACCCAAATCTTAAACTTGAGGACCTAATCACCGGTGTCAACTTTGCTTCTGGTGGAGCTGGATTTGATCCTCTAACCTCTAAGATAGCCGTATATTACTAAAATCCTTCTCAATTTTTTATCTATCTAAAATCACTATATTTCTTTGATTTTTTAAAGTTACATATATTCACATAATTTGAAATGCTAGCTAGCATTTAATTAACACGTCTAGAAATTTAAAAGTGTAGTTGTTATTTAATAGATCATAGGTCACTATCGCGATAACTTTTATCAATTTAAACAACTGCTTAACTAATAGAGGACAACATTCAAATTTGTTTTATTAAATAAATATGGAGTTCTACCTCAAAACTAATTAGATAGAAAAGGAGTAACATGTATATTGTCTTATAAAGATCATTAGGCTCCTTGAATTATTCAACATGAGATCCTTAAGATCATGCTCTTCCAGCTTGTGCTTCTTACAATTCATCATTGTTGGATCAGATCCTAATTTTTGTTTTTTATTCTTTGTACCGATTGAATGCTTTTTTGGGCTTCATGAGCTTTTTGCACACACCATATTAAATAGCATGAAGTTTCAATTCAAAATTAATTAAGTATGAGAGAAGTAGTTCATCTATCTTAAAACCCGACCGTAAAATCCAACCTAATCAAATTGAACAAATTTTGAGTTTTCAGCCAGCAATATCACTTGATGCTCAATTAGCAATGTTTAGAGAATACAAAAGGAAGGTAGAAGGACTAGTAGGAGAAGAAAGAGCAAAATTCATAATAGACAATAGCCTTTTCTTGGTGGTGGCTGGAAGCAATGACATTGGCAACACATTTTATCTTGCACGAATAAGACAAGCTCAATACAACATCAATACTTACACTGATTTTATGGTCCAATCTGCTTCGGCTTTCGTTAAGGTAATACACCCTAAATTTAATAAACACTCATTCAAATTTACAAAATTTAGTCGTTGAACTTTTATGTTTCATAGGAATTATATACCGCGGGTGCACGTAGGATCGGGTTTTTTGGGACTCCGCCGCTCGGATGCTTGCCGTCGCAAAGAACTTTGGCAGGAGGGATTGAAAGGGCATGTGTGAATGAGTATAACAATGCTGCAAAGCTTTTCAATGGGAAATTGCATACCACTTTGGATTACCTTCAAACTATACTGCCTGATAGTAGAGTGGTTTACGTGGATATTTACAACCCTCTACTAGATGTCATCCAAAACTATGTTAAATATGGTATTTATTTCTCTCCCTCTTTCTACTTTTCTCTCACATGTTTCGGTGCATTTTGAGTTACATCTCATTCAATTGTTTAATTACAAGTTGTCATGTTACAAATTTTTCTTTAAAAAAATTTATATATTTTTTATATTTTTTTTCCTTGTTATTGAAGAGATGCATGAAAATGGATACAACATGGATTACACACAAATATTACTCTTTTTTTTTTTAAAGTTACAATATTATACTCTATACTTTTTATAAACGTTTTTTTAAACTATTTTTGGGAGTACAAATTATTTAAAATTTCAATTGAAATTTGGGATTCGAAACTGATTGTGACAATAATGATTCAATTTAAATTTTAGATCACTGCTATGCTGTTGATTTTCAAATCCCAAGTTTTATCTTGAATTCTAAAATATTTTTACATAAATTACCATACATTAATTTAATTTTAGGTATTTGAGTTTAACTCAAATTTTCATATTATTTTATAGGATGGTGGCTCGTTTATAGTAGAATCCCCATGGAATGAGGCAACAAATAGTCCTAAAAGATAGGAAGAGATATAATATCTATTTTATAAAAAAAAAATCTACAAAATCTAAAAGAAAATAAATGCATCTTCCCACCATTTTCATCTAATCAGTTTTTAAAAATAGGTTTAAAAAATCATTCAAATAATTTTACATTATTATTTTGAATAATTATATTGCATTTTAAATTAAAAGAATAATTTTTAAAAATCACATCATCTTTAAAACTATTTTTTCTAATTTTAAATATCATATAATTATTTTTTAAAAAATCAAATAAAAAATACATCAAGGACCATTTAAACCTATTTTTATAAATTTGGGGATTAAAAATATACCCTTTTAAAATTCATGGACCAAATGCACATATTTTTCAAAAAAATAGGACTAAAAAAGTAACTTTCCCTAATTTTATTTATTTATTTATTACCCCTCACTCAATTGTGGCTCATCAAAAACTTTTTTTTCTCACATGTTTAAATTTTTCTATCACGTGATCTAAAAAGATAGATGCAGTTTAAAATGCAGTTATTTGATATATTTTGATAATGATTTGTCAGGATTTGAAGTAGCAGACAAAGGGTGTTGTGGAAGTGGGACAATTGAGGTGACACTTCTTTGTAATAAATTTGTGAAGACCTGTCCTGATACCACAAAGTATGTGTTTTGGGATAGTTTCCATCCTTCACAGGCTACTTACAATTTGCTTGTTGCTCCAATCCTCCAAAGATATATTTCTAGCTTTCTATAGTTCATTTTATTCCTCAATTTTCAATTTTCCAAATTGTTAAAAAAAAAAAAAAAAAAAAAAACAGCTTTTCATTTTCCAAATTTCAACTCATTGATGTAACATTTCGCTTCAAAAGATGTCCAGAAATTAAGTTTATCTGAAAATAAAAAGTCTAAAAATAAGATTGCTGGAAATCAAGGATGACTATGTTTGGTTGTATATGAAAATGTTATCAAAATTTTATGGTAACAAATTAGTTTTGTATTTTATTTATAAAATTAATTATGCACATCTCTATAAAATTTTGATAGATTAATTGATTTAATTCAAAGATTTGAGCAAAATTAATTATTCAACTATCAAATAATAGTATTAGTTAAATTATTAATTACAGATATTTTTAAAATGAATAATTTATAATTAAAGTTACTTGATTACATAATTTGATGTATCAATTTGATGAATTTATATAAATATGATGTATTAATTAATAAAACGATCAAAATTAATTTTAAAAAAATAAATATATTTTGAATTAATCAATGATAAACTAATTATAGTTATTAAAAATTAATCTCATAAAATATTAATCATAATGATAATTAATTATCTACGTATATAATTTATTAATGAATTAATAGTATTAATTTATTGGTTTTTTATGGTTTATTGTATAATTTATTTATTTATGAATATGGAATAGTTAAATTCAAATATAATAATCTACAATTTAATATAAGTTTCTAAATTATAAACTTAATATTCATCTATTAATTAATTTTAATAAGATAAAATAAAAAAAATAAATTCATGTATTAAAAGGGAAGAGGGAGTGGACATCAAGAAAGTCACACTTTTGGATGGATATCATCTAGGCGTATAAGGAATGCATGAGATAGTTTATTCTCATGCCTAAAGATTCAAAACTTGTATCAAACAAGGACATGTGTATCCCTTACCCATTCTTACCCTTATTTCTATCCTAATTCATTCAATCTAAATGTCCCTGTATTTACCTCTAAATATTATTGGGTTAAATTACAAGGTTAGGGAGTTTGCGATAAAAAAAAATGACACTTTCAATTTTGAATATAAATATCTTTCTGATATATATTCTCGTAATTTTTAAAAAATATTCGACATATTAGATATAAAATTAAATTTTATATTTAAATTTATAGGACATTAAATTGAAACCTATAGAGATTTATGGTTTTTTAAATGTCAAATAGGTCAAAACAAGACACAAAATAATTGAAAATATGGTCTATTGAATATAAAATTGAAAGGACTTTAGTAATCATATTAGACAATTTTACTGAATATAAATACAGTATAAAAGTTCGGGGATATAACCAAATACTATTTAAGGCTCAATGACTAAATAGATAAAAGTCTAAAAAGTTG
This sequence comes from Benincasa hispida, assembly GCF_027475165.1. Lineage (NCBI taxonomy): Eukaryota > Viridiplantae > Streptophyta > Magnoliopsida > Cucurbitales > Cucurbitaceae > Benincasa > Benincasa hispida. The sequence goes on from NC_143481.1 coordinate 2,925,568, forward strand.
AAAATAAACATATGTGATTTATTCTATTTTATATGAATACTTTTTAATTAATAATTAATTATATCTATCTTATTGGAACTAGAATAGCAAATCACATATTTGTGTAATCTTTTTTACAAAGATATTGAATTAAATATATGGGGTGAGAGAATCGATCTCTAACCTTGAAGTTATAGTACAAACACTGTATCAATTGAATTATGCTCGGTGTAATTTTCACATAAATCAAGAGAAATTATTTTAATTATTTAAATATATTGAAATACATAAATATATATTTTTTTTTTTACTTCAAACGTTTGCTTTCACTATAATTATTAATGGAAAATACCTTTTTTTTAATAATTCAAAAGCAACTATAGTTGGTGTCGACCTAATTAGGTATAACTAAAGATGTTAAAAGTAAAACACTCATAATATCACACGTCCTTAAAGATGGTAGGGGTTTAAAATCTTTATCATTAAGTTTAAATTTGATATTCTTAAATGTCAATTTTTTCCCATAAAGAAGCATTTAATGAAGTGGCTTTATCAAATATTATACTCATTTATCAACTCTATTCATGCAAATACTTACTTAAAGCACTAAATGTCGATTAGCATTAAGTGAGAAATGTGGTTGATTTGGGTGAAGCCACTCCAATTGAATAAAAAACTTGGAAAATTCCACTTTCATTTTTTTTTAATTTTTCAATTTTTCATTTCCATTTAATTTTCAGTAAAATTATATACATATATTGTAAATTCAAATTTGAATTTGAATTTCAATAAATGAAAAAATAGTTTATTTATTTAAATAATTAATTAAACTTAATTAATTATTTAATAATTCAATATCAAATATTAAATTAGTCAAGCATCTAATTATACATGAATCCTATTCATGTAATTTAATATTTAAATCAATATTTAAATGTTTTAAACTCTCCAATTTTGTTCAATTTTCACAAAATTAACCATTTTAGTTGTATCAAATACAATTAATTAAAACCCTAATTGAATTTGAACACTTCAAATTCAAGACCCTAATTTCGAATTTGAACATTTCAAATCCACTCAATTCACTAATCCAAGATATAATTTTGTAAGCTAGTAGAGAGACCTTATGGACCTACAGATTATGAGCTCCAATAATTTGAGATTAATTGGCTAAACTCTTTAGATCAAATTAATCAATATTCGTCAACTACCAAGGCATACCATTATAGCTCGATAGTTGCACTCTCCTCATTGTAGATATACATATTTTTTTTTTTTTTTTTATCAATTTTAACCATAGTTAGTAAGTCGATCCTTCACAAGTTGTTCGTATTTACAGCTAGGTAAAAATTACCGTTTTACCCCTAAAAATACATCTTTCTCCTTAAACCCCATTGATCCTCTATTGAATAATTGATTTATAGTCCAATTAATACCATAACTCTCTCAATCATGAGAGGGTGGGACCCCGTTGTTCAAGACCATGAAACAACGCTTAAGAGAACAAGCCTATCTGCTAACCCTAAGTCGGGTAGGAGTTAATTCTATCTTGCAAAACTATATCCCCAGCTATCTATCCAGCCTTATCCCAAAATGTGAGGCATATTGAGCAGTTGTGTTGGACTATACTCACCTATACAGATCAAAAGATAATCATGAATAGACAGAAGTTCATATTTAGCTCATATCGAGTTACCCTAGGTCATTAAATTTTGAAATAGTCAATTTTAATAGTAAATGATTATTATAAAAGAAAAGTGACTATTTCAAGGTTCGATCTTATGCAAACTCATTGCATAGGATGTCCCAACTCTTATGTCTACACGTGAATGATTTTGAGACCAATCATTTATATCAGTATACAAATGGCCTGCATGAGGTACCTAATCTCATCCATATACTTATAGACCATTTTGGTTATATACTAAAATTTGATCCAATTTTATGTCACCACATAAAGTTAAAAGTTTCATATTATAGTTATGGATTCGTTTATTGGATTTTTATAACAGAATGCAATATCAATAATAATTTATTACATAAAATACTCAATAATACTTTTATTGTTAAATAGAACATGTTAACAATATTTACGAACTGCAAGTTTTAGGACATTCCCAACAATCTCCCACTATTGTCTATAGGCTTAATTTAATTTTTTTTTTTTTTTTAAAAAAACCAAATGGTTACCAAACAAGATCTTAGTTTTTATTTTTTATTATTGTTTTTTGTTTTTGAAAATTAAGTATATAGACATTACTTTCACCTCCAAATTTATTTCTTTGTTATCTACTTTTTACCAAATATTTTAAAAACCAAGCCAAATTTTAAAAATTAAAAAAAGTAGTTTTTAAAAACTTGTTTCTGTTTTTGGAATTTGGCTTAGAATTCAGCCATTGTACTTAATAAAGATACAAATCATTGTAAGCAATGGAAAAGAAATAAACTTAATTTAAAAAAATCCAAAACAAAAAACGAAATAATTATCAAACGATACAATAAATTTGTTTTTGTTTTTCGAATTTGTATTAAGGGATCAAAATTTTCTTTAGGAAATATCAAAACCCATGGTAAGAAGTGGTAGAAAACAAACATGTGTTTTTTTTAAAAGAAAAGTCAACTTTTTATCAAACAATGTCTAAATAATTTTTCAAACAACTTTTTTCGACATGTTTTTCCTTGTCCAGTTAAGTTATTTTCAAGAGTAAAGAATGTCAAGGATAAATAATTAAAGAGAGTTGCAACATGTCAAGTATGCCCTTTACCTCACCGTTCTTAAAATTAAATGGATCGACAAAAAAATAAAAAGTGCATCTTCTTTTATATTAGTGGTATTTATTGAGAATCTCACATTAGAAAAAAAGGAACTCACAATGTTTATAAGTTACTCCTCTCATAATCAATTGGTTTTGAGATAGAACCTCATATTATCTAACATGGTATCAGAGCCCATAAAGCCCAAACAGGTGATGTCGGTCCAATAAGAAGAAACAAGATTGGTGAACCCAAAAGAGACACCATTTTGAGAGGGTATGTTGACAATCTTTATAACATAGATGGGTTACTTCTCTCATAGCCAATTAGTTTTGAGATGGAATCCCATACTATCTAACATGATATCAGAGCCCATAAAGCCCAAACAGGTGATGTCGGTCCAATAAAAAGAAATTGTGATCCGATCAAGATTGGTGAACCCAAAAGAGACACCATCTTGAGGGGCATGTTGACAATCTTTATAACATAGATGAGTTACTCCTCTTATAGCCAAAGTTTTGAGATGGAACCCCATACTATCTAACAGTATTAACTATCCATTTTTCTAATCATGTCCTTATATTGACTTATAGACCTTTCATCTTACAATTATAAATCTTTATTTAAATATAAAATTTAAAAAAAATAATGTCAAAACATTATATATTAAATATATTTAAAATTTAGAATCAGACACTTAAAAAGTCCAAAGATTTTTTGTAAATCATTATAGAAAAAGAAAACGATGACTTGCAACTACTTTGATGTAATTTATACCCAACTGTATGCCAAATTGGAATTAATATATGCTTCATTTTAATGTATATTTAATTGGGTATCAATTATGGTTGCTAGTTGGCAGTTATACATTCATTTGCTTTACTTTTCTTGTTTCTAATTTAAATTATGTAAGGTTTTATAACAAAAAAAATAATCATATAAAGTTTGAAAAACTCTTTAGAATGAATCAATAATTCGTGTCCATTATTGCATCATTGGAAATTATAGATTATATATATATTTTTTAGATCAGACAATATATCACATGAGAATTTAAAACCTTGATCGAAATACATACTCTAATCAATCGATAGTTATACTTAGCAATTGACTATTTCTTTTCTTTTCTTTTCTTTTCTTTTCTTTCTTTTTTTTTTTTTGGGAAATATAGAAGTTCTAATGAATATGGTCATGTTTAATTACCATTTAAACAACATTGTATAATTATTTAGATTCCGTTTGTTAACCTTTTAGTTTTTTATTTTTAATTTTTTGAAAATTAAGCCCAAAAACATCCATTACATCCATAAATTTCTTGCTTATTTTTTTATATACTTCCTACTAATATTTTCGAAACTAAATCAAATTTTGAAAAAAAAAAATTTAAACATATTTTTGGAATTTGAAATTTGGCTAAAATTCAAGTCTTTTACTCAAAGAAAAAAAAAGAAAAAAGAAAAAGAAAGAAAAAGAAAGAAAGAAAGAAAGAAAGAAAATTATAGTAGAAAATTGTAAGAAAATAGACTTAATTTTCAAAAATCAAAAGCCAAAACCTCGTTTGGTAACCATTTCATGTTTGATTTTTTGTTTTTGAAAATTAAGACTATTTCCTCACCCTTTTTTTATAATGATTTGCATATTTCTTGAGTGCTGTGGTTAAATTTTTAACCAAATTCTAAAAACAAAAACAAGTTTTTAAAAGCTACTTCTTTTAATTTTCAAATTTTGGTTTAGTTTGTTAAACCATTGTTAAAAAGTAAATAAGGAAAAATTTTGAAAATGGAAGTAGTGTTGATGGGCTTAATTTTCAAAACCAAAAAACTAAAAACCAAATGGTTAACAAACGAGGCCAAACAATTATCAAACGAAGACTTAACTTTTGAAATTTTAGTTTATAAACACCACTTCTACCCTTTGATTCATTTATTTTGTTGGCTATATGTTTAGGAATGTTTTCGAAATGCAAACTAAGTATTATTATGGATGTTCATCTCACTTGTTGCACAAACAAGACTTTATTTTGAACTTGTGTTTTTTAGCCCAATTTAGACTAATTTTTTAGATTGGCCCATCTTGTAAGTCCTAGATTTTTTTTTTATGTGATATGAGGATGACCTAAAGGAAGGAGAGTGAAAAAAGAAGTAGAAAATCAGAGAGAAAGATAGTCGTTCGGTTTTTCAGCGACAACTTTCACAAAGTTGTCGATTATTGGAGTTTGAACCGTTGGATCGTGTTGAAATTTGGTCAGCCTATTCGGGACCTTGTTTTGAACTGTTGGATCGTTGTTTGAAGCTCTAATTTGTCTGTAATCGCTGCCGAACAAAATCTAGAAAACTGGGTGATTTTCGTTTTTTTATCTCTCAAGTGTTCATGTTTTATGTAAGTATTAGTGGATAGTGAACTTTTTATGATTGATTTGGGTTTTTTCCCCTCAATTTTATCATAATGAGAGAAGCTGACAAGAGTGAACTCCTCACAAGTTTTGTGCTTTTTATTCTTCACATCGAAGGGATTTTTCATGTACAATTCGTATGTGCTCTTTGCTTTTAGTCTTCTAGAATTTTATGGTTTATTGTTGTACATTGTTGGTTGATTGCTTGGTGATTATTTGGTGATTTATTTATGGTATTTTGGAGATAAATTATTTGGCTGATTGTTTTGGAGGAGATCCTATTGGGTTATTGTTATATTGTTTGGGTCATATCGATTGATATCAGAGCGGGTTTTAATTTAATCATTGTTATGAAGTCTACTAGTAATGGTAGAGGTAGTGCAACGATAAAATTGATATCAACCAATCATTCCATCTAGAGATAGATGATGGAAGATTTTTATATTGCAAAGATTTGTTTGATCCAATTGAAACAATCACAAAAGCAAATGGCACAATTTATAAACCTGCAAAACAAAGAAGATGGAAGAAAATGATTGGGAAAAGTTAAAGAGAAAAACTTTGGCGACTATTAGGCAGTGGTTTGATATTAGAATTTTCAACCATTTGCCTAATGAGTCCGACCTATATGAGTTGTGGAAGAAATTTGAAGGTCTTTATGAAAGGAAGACTGCACTTAACAAATCTTCTTTAATCAAGGAACTTGTTAATTTGAAATTGAAAGGCCGAAAGTCTATTTTTAAGCATTTGAGTGACTTTCAGGATACTATTAATAAGCTGACTATTATAAATATTGATTTTGATGATGAATTGCAGGTTTTATTCTTGTTGAGTTATTTTCCGAACAGTTGGGAAACTTTTGTTGTGACTATTACTAACTCTGCTCCAGAAGGTGTTTTGTCTTTGGATGTTATCAAACAAAGCATGTTCAATGAAGAAATGAGAAGAAATGAGATGAGAGTTGATAATGTTGGGGTTGTGCTTTAAAGTCTCGTATCCTGTAGTTTGTAAACAGTTTGTACAAACACTTGTGTTGAATAATATATGATATTTACTTACATTTTGTTTTATGCTCAGTTGCATGTTTTATTTTCTTTACCACAAACCAATAAACATAAAATCCTTGGTTATTTGTATGTAACTTAAGCATGTATGTAGTGACATATAAGTGGATCATGTCTTGAGTGATAACCAAAATGGTCCGTAGTATATGGATATCGAAGGGAAACCTTATCCTGGTAACGCTGCAGATGCGGGCCGCTTTGTGGAATGGTCACAAATGTTGTGACTTGTCACAGATGGTCTGATCCTGATCATTTGTGTTGGGGGCATGCGAGTAGGAGCGTCCTATACAAATAGTTTGTATAAGACCTGACTACGAAATGTTAACGTCTCGTTATATAACACCGTTCATGACAGAGACTTCACTTCACTAGGATGACCATAGGTAACATGACCTCAATCCCAAGTGAGTTGGGAAGTCCTGCCATTAAGAGCGGTCCTTTAATTTGTATGGCGAGTGGCCAGGTCGGCGATTAAAACCTACCATTTTGGGGATTCGTCTGATTTGGGAGCTGGGAACTCAGCTACTATTTTCCCAAAACAGGGCAAGTAGATAGATAGCTCCCTCAAGGGCTGATTCCAAGGCTTGAACGATGTAATGTCACACACCTTCTCTTGGTCTGAGAAGTGTCCACACATAGTTGGACTATGTTGTATTGTTCATTAGAGGAATCAGTGGTACTTACGGGAGCATCTGTGAAGGGTCATCGTACTCATGATTAGTTATTGTTAGTTTTAGGGCTTCAATCAAACCAAGTATTTTGATGATAACAAACTCAGAATTTCTGTACTAATATTTTCAGTGTTTCTAGAGCTCGGAAAGACGATTCCAACACAATTTGAATCGCTCAAATCGGAGTTCAAACGAGAAAGTTATAAGCAAAAGAAGATTGGAGAGAAAATCCAACGTGGCACCTTGCTGACGTGGCACACAAACAGTCAATATTGATGGCGTGGCAGCTGACATGGCGGGTGACGTGACGCTCCAACCAGTCACTTTTTGCTGACGTGGCGATGACATGGCAGTGACGTGGAGACCGTGGACGAATGAGATAATGACACATGGCGGTCACCCAGCTTCACACCCGGACGCGTGCGAGCGCCGCACGTGCCTGTGGTTTCTTCACAGAATGCGGCACGTGACGCTCAATCTTCTCCTTTGTACGCATGGTGCTCATATCATCCGGCTATTTTTTATTTTCATTTTTATTCTCTTATTTTCCTTTAATTTCCTGATCCAATTTTTTCCAAATTCTCACCAAATTTCAGCCTTTTCAAATTTGATTTCCTTCCTAAATTTTCATCCTTCAAATCCTTTTTATTTCCAAATCTCAATAATTCCAATTTTTCAAATCCTTTCCTTTTCTATTTTTATTCAATCTCCACCCTTCATTTGCAATCATATCCAATGGCCAAAATTTATCTCCCTTGCTTATAAATTCGACTTGATTTTACTCTTAATTGACACACCAAAAAGCTATCAAGTCTTAAGCTCTCAATTCTCTCTACTCTCAAATTCTTGTCCTTGTTGCTCCTAAATTGGCCTAGAGTTATTTTTGTCAGTTTTTTTTAGTGCTCAACTTGTGTATTTACCCTTCAAGAGGTAACATTGTGAGTCTTTTAACTTTTGGGAATTGTATTAAGGTGTGGGTACACCTTGGGTTGTGAGAAAAAAAATTGATTTGATCCTGAACCAGTAAAAAGGATCTTGGGTTTCTCTTTAGCCTAGGAAAAAGAGGGTCGTGTGTCGGTTTGGTCCTCACCTGCAAGAGGATCACTTAGTGAAATACCCAAGAAGGAGTCTTGGAGAGTGGAGTAGGCAATTTACCGAACCACTGTAATTCCTGGTGTTTTCTCTTCCTCTCTCTTTTATTTCTTGTTTTCAATTTTTTTGTTTCTTGTTTAGTTATTTTTTAATCTTTGCAAATTGCATGATTTAATTTTTAGTGTGTTATTTAAATTTATCCTTGATTAAATTGTCTTTAAATTTGAAGTCAGCATAGCTTGCATGATTTAAGTTTTGTCTTGCATAAATTTTCTTTAATCAAATTAGTGGGTTAACTTTATTGAGCATTGTTTGAAGATAAAATTATTTTTTTAAAAAAAATTGATAGTCAACCCTATTAACCCCCTCTAGTATTGCCTTTAGATCCTACAATTGGTATTAGAGCAGGTAGCTTGGTTTTCTTATTTCAAAAAGGTTTTATATTTTTTTCTTGATTTTACATTCTGTTTATTAAATCTGGATTTTTTTCTAATTTCTAATTTACTCTTTGAAATCTTTTTGATTAAAATCTAAATTTTGGAAAAGTATTTCTTTTTACAAAAATCTTTAAAAAAAATTATTATATTATCTTCCTCTTTCGAAAAACTTAATTGTTCGAGCTTATAGCAACTACTGGAATAAATGGGTATAGTGAAGGTCAATATACCACTAGGCCACCTTTGTTTGATGGAAATAATTATGCATGGTGGAAAACTAGGATGAGAATTTATTTGATTTCTATTGACTATAATCTATGGGAAATTGTTTTTAATGGTCCTTTAATTCCTACTAAGATAGTTGATAATAATGACATTCCTAAGGAAGAAAAAGAGTTTAATGATGAAGATAAAAAGAAGTTTTCTATTAATGTTAAAGCCATGAACTGTCTGTTTTGTGCTTTATGTCCTGATGAGTTTAATCGAGTTTTTACATGTAATTCTGCCAAAGAAATTTGGGATATGCTTGAAGTAACTCATAAAGGAACTAATCAAGTTAAAGAGTCAACGATTAGCATGTTAGTTCATAATTATGAATTGTTTAAAATGGATGCAAATGAAACTATATCTGAAATGTTTACTAGGTTCACGAATATTGTTAATGCTTTGAAAGGATTAGGAAAATCTTATACCACCTCTGAAAATGTGAGAAAAATTCTTAGATCATTACCTGAGAGTTGGGAAGCTAAGGTGACGGCAATCCAAGAAGCAAAAGACCTCTCAAAACTTCCACTGGAAGAGCTCGTTGGATCTCTCATGACACATGAGATAATCATGAAGGCCAATGTGCAAGAAAATGTCAAAAAGAAGAAGAGTCTAGCATTAAAGTCCACTCAAGTTCAAGAGGACTCTGAAACTGAAGCTGAACTAAATGATGAGGAGTTCGCTTACTTGACCAAGAAGTTCAAAAAGCATTTTAGGAAAAGGAACTTCTCAAAGAAAGTCAACAATCAAGAAGGCAAAAGAGAAAAGAGCAACAGAGATACAATCATCTGTTATGAATGCAAAAAGCTCGGACACATGAAGTGGGACTGTCCTTAAAGAAAAGTCATTTCAAAGAAGAGCAGGAAGACCATGAAAGCTACTTGGGACGAAAGCGATGAAAGCGAATCTGAAAGTAAGGAAGAAGTAGCAAATCGATGATGAGGTAAGTCCTGAAAACCTTACTTTGGATTAGCTCATTGATGTATATAATGAAGTTAAAATTGAATTTGAAAAACTAGGTTGCAAATATATGTCTCTTAGGAAGAAAAATGTTAAATTAGCTCTTAAAAATAATAATTTATTAATTGAACTAGATAATCTCAAAGAGAAAAATAAGACATTAGGAAAATATCTAGATTTATCTAAATCAAATTTGCATGCTTTAAAAGAAGAGTATAAATTATTAGAAAATAAAAATGAAGATATTTCAGCTACTCTTTTAAAGTTGACAAATGGGAAAAAGAATTTAGATATCATGATGGGTAAGCAACAATGCATATTTGATAAAAGTGGCTTAGGTTATAAACCTCACCAAAAACAAAAGAAATTTACAAACTACTTTGTCAAAGAAGGTTTTATTATTAGTCATGCATGTGGAAAACATGGTCATAAAGCTTATGCATGCAATTTAAGAAAAATCAATATTATGAATGAAAAGAGATGGATTCCTAAATTTTTGTTAGCTAACTCCCAAGGACCCAAATAAATTTGGGTACCTAAGGTTACATCTTGAGAATTAATTCTCTCAGGTATGTTTGAGATCCATAAAGAATAAGTAGTACTTGGACAGTGGATGTTCAAAACATACGGTGACAATAAAAAGGTAAGACTGTTGACGATTCAAATTTTCTTATTGAAAATGTTTTGTTGGTTGATGGTTTAAAGCATGATTTATTAAGTATTAGTCAATTATGTGATAAAGGATATAGAGTAATTTTTAGTGATAAAAATTGTATAAATAGAAAATGCATGTGATGGAAAAGTTCTGGTTGTAGGAAATAGAGATAAAAATGTTTATACTATTGATCTATTAGATTGTCCTATTGTAGAAAATAAATGTTTATCTGCATTGCATGAAGATTCGTGGTTATGGCATAGAAGGTTAGGTCATGCTACCATGCATTTAATTTCAAATATTTCTAAGAAATCCCTTGTTAGAGGTCTTCCAAAATTAAATTTTGAAAAAGATAAAGTTTGTGATGCTTGTCAAATGGGTAAACAAACTAAGTCTTCTTTCAAACCAAACAAAATGGTTTCTACTTCTAGACCTTTGCAGCTGTTACATATGGACCTTTTTGGACCTACTAAAGTTGCAAGTCTAAGTGGAAAACATTATGCGTTTGTTATAGTTGATGATTTTTCGAAATTTACTTGGGTTTTATTTTCATCTCATAAGGATGAAGTTTTAAAATATTTTATTAGCTTTTAAAAAAGAATTCAAAATGAAAAAAGTTTTATGATTTTGAAAATTAGAAGTGATCATGGAGGAGAATTTGAAAATGCTTCTTTTGAAATTTTTTGTGAGAAAATGGAATTTCTCATGATTTTTCCTCTCCAAAAACACCTCAACAAAATGGTGTTGTAGAAAGGAAAAATCGATCTTTACAAGAATTAGCTACCTCAATGCTTAATGAATATGATTTACCAAAATTTTTTTGGGCTGAAGCTATTAATACTGCATCTTATGTAATGAATCGTGTTTTAATAAGACCTGTTTTAGATAAAACTCCTTATGAGCTTTTTAATAATAAAACTCCAATATTAGCTATTTCAAAGTTTTTGGTTGCAAATGTTTTATTTTGAAAGACAAAAGGAAACTTGGAAAGTTTGAGCAAAAAACGGACATTGGCATATTCTTAGGATATTCTACATGTAGTAAAGCATATAGAGTTTTTAATAAAAGAACTCATGTACTTGAAGAGTCAATGAATGTTGTTTTTGATGAAACACATGTTGCCACTAATAAAGTTTCTGCTAGTGATGAATTAGAAATACTTGTTGAAGATATTAGTATTAAAGATAGGGAAGCAGTATCAATTGAATATCAGAAAGAGCCAGAAAAATCCCTCCCTCAGGATTGGAGATTCTCCACTCATCATCCTCAGGAGTTAATAATAGGTGATGTATCTCAAGGGGTAAGAACTCACTCTTCTTTAAATGCTTTCAATAATGTTGCTTTCGTGTCTCAAATTAAACCAAAGTCTTTTAAAGATGCTGAATCTGATGAGTTCTGGTTAATTGCTATGCAAGAAGAATTAAATCAATTTGAAAGAAATAATGTGTGGGAACTAGTCCTGCGTCCTAGTGATCATCCTGTTATAGGTACTAAATGGATATTTAGAAATACAATGGATGAATCTGGTAATATTGTTAGAAATAAAGCTAGACTAGTTGCTCAAGGCTATAGTCAAGAAGAAGGAATAGATTATGAGGAAACATTTGCTCCTGTTGCTAGATTAGAATCTATTCGCATGCTGCTTGCATTTGCATCTCATAAGAATTTTACCTTATTTCAAATGGATGTAAAAAGTGCTTTCTTAAATGGTTTCATAATGGAGGAAGTGTATGTTGAACAACCTCCTGGTTTTGAAAGCTTTGATAATCCAAATCATGTTTTAAAATTAAATAAAGCACTTTGTGGTCTTAAACAAGCTCCTAGAGCTTGGTATGACCGTTTGAATAAATTTTTGCTAGAAAATGGTTTTAAAATGGAACTTATTGATACTACTCTTTTTATCAAAATTAAAGATAATGATATTTTATTAGTGCAAATCTATGTTGATGATATTATATTTGGTGCTATTAACTCTTCTCTTTGTGAAGAATTTTCTAAGTATATGCATAGTGAGTTTGAAAAGAGCATGATGGGAGAACTTAAATTCTTTCTTGGGCTTCAAATTAAATAACTTGAAGATGGAATCTTCATAAATCAAGAAAAGTACACAAGGGATCTACTCAAAAGGTTTAAGTTCGATAATGCAAAAGTAGCAAAGACCCCGATGAGTACCGCTACAAAGCTTGATAAGGATGAAAAAGGTAAAAACGTAGATATTAAAGGTTACAGAGGTATGATTGGATCCTTGCTTTACTTAACTGCGAGTAGGCTTGATATTATGTTTAGTGTATGCATGTATGCTAGATTTCAATTATATCCTAAAGAATCGCACTTGCATGCTGCAAAATGAATTTTTAAATATGTTCTTGGTACCGTTGATTTAGGTTTATGGTATCCTAAAAATGCATCTTTAGATTTGATTACATATTCTGATGATGATTTTGCTGGTAGACTAACTGATAGAAAAAGTACTAGTGGAACATGTCATTTTCTAGGTAGTTCTTTAGTATCTTGGTATAGTAAAAAAACAAAATTCTGTTGCATTATCTACCACTGAGGCTGAATATATTGTTGTTGCTAGTTGTTGTTCTCAAGTTTTATGGATGAAACAAATGTTGCGTGATTTTGGTTTAAATTTTGAACAAGTACCAATCTTTTGTTATAATACTAGTTCAATTAATTTAACTAAAAATCTCATTCAACATTCTAGAACAAAGCATATAGGTATTAAACATCATTTTCTTCGAGAGCATGTGTAGAATAAGAATATTGTCATTAATTATGTTAATACTGAGAACCAGGTAGCAGATATTCTTACAAAGGCATTAAATGAAGAAGCCTTTTATAAAAATAGGCTTGCACTTGGTATTATTAGAATTGCCTAATTATGTTCGATAGGGGGAGCATTATTTATATTTCTATGAATTTATGTGTTATAATTTATTGAGGGGGAGCATTATTTGTATGATTAAGGGGGAGAAAACCATTTATATATCTTTTTATTGATAACAAAAGAGGGAGAAGTATTTTTGATATTATGGTGGTTTGTCATCATCAAAGAAGGGGAGATTGTTAGCTATAGAGCTTCAATCAAACCAAATATTTTGATGATAACAAATTCAGATTTTTTATACTAACATTTTTAGCGTTTCAGAATCACTATCTTGTAGAGCTTGGAAAGACAATTCCAACGCAATTTGAATCGCTCAAATCGGAGTTCAAACAAGAAAGTTATAAGCAAAAGAAGATTGGAGAGAAAATCCAACGTGGCAGTGACACGTGGCACATTGCTGACGTGGCATCTGATGTGGCAGCTGACGTGGCACACAAGCGATCAATATTGATGATGTGGCAGCTGACGTGACGCTCTAGTCGGTCACTTTTTATTGACGTGGCACATAATGTGACAGTGACGTGGCGACCGTGGACGAATGGGATAATGACAAGTGGCGATCACCCAACTTCACGCCCGGACATGCGCGTGCGCTGCACGTGCCTACGGTTTCTTCACAGAATACGGCATGTGATGCTCAATCTCCTCCCCTGTGCACGTGGTGCTCATATCATCCGACTATTTTCTATTTTCATTTTTATTCTCTTATTTTCCTTTAATTTCCTGATCCAATTTTCTCTAAATTCTCACCAAATTTCAGCATTTTCAAATTTGATTTCCTTCCTAAATTTTCATCTTTCAAATCCTTTTTATTCTCCAAATCTCAATAATTCCAATTTTTCAAAATTCCTTTTCAAATCCTTTCTTTTTCTATTTTTATTCAATTTCCACCCTTCATTTGCAATCATATCCAATGGCCAAAATTTATCCCCCTCGCCTATAAATTTGACTTGATTTTACTCTTCATTAACACACTAAAAAGCTATTAAGTCTTAAGCTCTTAATTCTCTCTACTCTCAAATTCTTGTCCTCGTTGCTCCTAAATTGGCCTAGAGTTATTTTTGTGAGTTTTTTTTTAGTGCTCAACTTGTGTATTTAGCCTTCAAGAGGTAATATTGTGAGATTTTCTTTTAATTTTTGGAAATTGTATTAAGGTGTGGGTACACATTGGGTTGTGCGAAAAAGAAATTGGTTTGATCTTGAATCAGTAAAGAGGATCTTGGGTTTCTCTTTAACCTAGGAAAAAGAGGGTCGTGTGTCGGTTTGGTCCTCACCTGCAAGAGGATCACTTAGTGAAATACCCAAAAAGGAGTCTTGGAGAGTGGAGTAGGTAATTTGCCGAACCACTATAATTCCCGGTGTTTTCTCTTCTTCTCTCTCTTTTATTTCTTGTTTTCAATTTTTTTTCTTCTTGTCTTAGTTATTTTTTAATCTTTCCAAATTGCATGATTTAATTTTTAGTGTGTTATTTAAATTTATCCTTGATTAAAATGTTTTTAAATTTGAAGTTATCGTAGCTTGCATGATTTAAGTTTTGTCTTGCATAAATTTTCTTTAATCAAATTAGTAGGTTAACTTTATTGAGCATTTTTTGAAGATAAAATTATTTTTTAAAAAAAATGGTAGTCAACCCTATTCGCCCCCTCTAGTGTTGCCTTTAGATCCTACAGTTATATCTGATGGACACAGAAATATATCTGTGGTAAGAAGAGTTCAGCTGTTGGTCTTTAATGAAATGTCTGACAGTTAACGGATGGTGAATCTCGTGGCTAAAGAGTTTATAAGCTATTCACGTACCGTTGGAGCTTCGAGCCACGGGTCCATCAGGTCTCCTAGGTAGCTTGGATAAAGCCAAGAATTAGTGTTTGGGTCAGTTTATGTTCAAATTGACAAGAGAGAGTTCAATTATATAGAATATAATTGACTGTATGAGATACATTATTTTGGAGGAAATTAGGTATAAATATGATTTATATCATGTGAAGGAGAAATTACTATAGTAGATATGTGATATCAAACTATAGGGTAAGAATATAATATGATTATATTCATTAATTATTAAATTGGTTACTTATATGATAATTGCTTAAAATTTCTCTTAGGCGTGCGTTAGTGGGAGCAGCCTCATTCGGTTATGGTAACCAGTGAATAAAATGAAAATTTGTTTCATTTTGCAAGGGTTCGTAAAAATTGGCATCGGTGTGGAAGCGTAAACGATCGCATAGTCGAGAGCCTATACGATAGTCGCTCAGCGCCTAAACGATCGCACGCTAGTCCCTAAACGATCGCTTAGCTTTCCTAGACGATCGCATAGTATGTCATGTTTTCTAAACAATCGTCCACCTTTTACTAAACGATCGCTTAGTAAAACCTACATGATCGTGTAGCTTCTTCTAAATGATAAGCACTTAGCTAGATGATAGTTCCTTTTCTCTCCCACTTGCTTATCATCTACACGATTAGTTCTTTCTCCAACCTCTACCAAACTCACCAAAGACCACACTTTGGGTTCTCACTTCGAGAATACCAAGAGCTCCATTTTGGTGGTGTCATCCCTGCTGCTGTTCACTTGTCGTGACTATTCATGTTGCTGCCATTCGTGTAGACAATCGTGCTATTGCAGCAAAGGCATTTGTTGGGCGATAGAGTACGGGTGGAGGTTCTTCCACTGCATTTGAGTTCTAAAGCTTGAAGAGGGTCTTCAATTGGTATGAGAACTCTTTCCTTATTTTTATTCTTCAAAGCATGCCTTCAATTAGTGTGAATTTGCATGACTGTATGTTAAAATGTATATGTTGTATTTTGGTATCAGAGCCAGGTTTTGATATTCCAATTTCATTGTTACAACGAATTACATATACATTCTTGGTGGGTGCATGTTTGCTCTGTTTAATTGTTAAATTGTTGTGGATGTGCGGATTAGTGGATGTTAACCTCGGTTTGATTCAATTCTTTTACATTTGCGGTTGTTTGTAAAGGCCCTTGCGTTTTTTGACATAAAATCGTTATCGAGTCTATAATTCAAAGTCTGTTTGAGCCTTGAGTCGTTCGTGAAGAATATTGAAGCAAGCGTTGCAGTTCTTCGAGGAAGGAGACGATCGAAGGTTGATCGCGTCATGTAGACGATGGGGTAATCGATCGCTGAGTATCGGATCGTGTAGATGATGGGATGCTCACGCATCGTTTAACGTGCGCATGCACTAGACGATCGTTTAGGTTAGTAAGCTTCATCGCTTAGTAACTGACTCAACAATCGCTTAATAACGCAAGGTAAATTGTTTACCTGTCGCCGCATTAAGCGATCGCTTAAACGATTGAGCTTCGCTGCCTCGTTGTCGTCTAGCGATCATTTAGTTTTTGCATCTATCGTCTAGTGTTCGCTGGGCGATCGTTTACCTTCAGCGTTTACTACACAATGGAGTCCTTCTGGCAGTTTAAGACCCAGTTCGCTCGATGAAAAATGTAATAGATAGGGTTATTTCATTCTGATTTTTGTAAAGGCTCATCTTGGTCCATTAATCCTTAATTTTATTACATGCGATGTATGGTTTTTATATGTCATATGGTATGCACATATAGTAAATCCCACCTTAGGTTGTGCATTGGTCATGCATCATCTCTTTATTGTAAATATTATAATTTAGAGAAACGTGATTTAATTATGTAAGAGCATGCTCATGCATCATATAATATAAGAGTTATATTTATACATGCATAAAAAGCATTGACATGCATCATCTTTATATTATAATTGTTATAGTATAAGGATGAATGATAACATGTTTGCTTGGTTATTACGCGTTATATAAAAGTTATGTATAGTAATGATCGGACATTGCATGAAACATGATACATAGGTTACTTTATAAATGTTATAAACACCTTGTTGTGCGCAAAGGTTTTAAATTGTTTCTTTTTAAAAGTTAAAGAGAAGTTAGAACTAAAAGAAATAAGAAAGACATGCATGCTCACTTAGGTTTAATTCATGGTTTTAAAGTGTTTAAAACTTGGATCACTTAGACCTAAGATCACGGTTCTAATATATTAGCAACTCTAAGGCTTTAATCGTTTAATCAGTTTAATAGGATTAAATTGGCTAATAAAAGGTTAAAGTGTAGCAAATCTATCTATAAGGAACATTTTGTCTAAGGCGGGTTCTGTCTAGGCTAGGGTATTTAAGTTGACAGAAACGTAGCACCCCTACTTGGGAACTTACCTGTAAAGGTGAATTAGATAGATTTGATGTTGGATTATATAATTAGAGGAGTTTAATTAATTATTTAAGTACCATTAGAACTTTAAGCTACATGTCCATAAGGTCCCCTCTATAGTTCAACAAGGATTAAATGAAAATCAATTTTGGATTAATTTGAATTGTTCAAATTAATTATATGTGATATAATTAAATTAATTTAATTTAATTATATATGATATAAGTACTATAATTTATATGATATATTGTAATATAAAGTTTATTCAAGATGAAATAAATATTTGAATATGATTCAAATATTAATTACATGAATTAGATTCATATAATTAAATTTAGTATAAATGAGATTTAAATTAAATACTCTTCATTAATGAGAGAATGAAAATTATAGGTTATATTGTATTTGATACAATATTAAACTATAGGTTATATGTTATATTTAATATATATTATATGATAAAATAATTATTATATAAATATATATTATTATTTTATTAAAATAGAGTAGCGTTTCACAAGTAGAGATGTCCAATTTCCTCACGGGGATGGGGCCCGGGGCGGAGATTCCCCGATTAGGCGGGGAATGTGGGAGGGAGTGGGGATTGCCCGTCCTTAGCTTTTACATATTTATTTAGTATAGTTATTTAATGTTATGTTATTATTATTATTATATAAATATTACATTTAAATTTCAAATTTGATTATTTATTGGGAAAGATAATGAATATGTTTAAATTGAATGTTTAAATTTAGATTAAATATGTGAATAATTTAATTTATATTTATTTCTTTCTACTAAAAAATTAATTAGTTTTTGTAGGCCAAAATTTGAGTAATTTATTTTTAAATTCAAATTTTCATTTAAAACTAACCATAATAAACAATTTAGTGATAAAATTAATTATTTAATTAAAATTTGCTCACATTAATGATTTAAATTAATTGGCTTTTTTATATAAAAAAATAGTAACGGGAAAAATTCTCCGTGGAAACCCGATCCCTGTGAATTCCCTGTGGAAATCCCGTCCCGATCCTCGTAGAAAATTTCATGGGAATGGAGAATAAAATGGGAAATGGGAACGGGGATGAGAATGACATCCCGCCCTGCCTTATGGACATCTCTATTCACAAGTGACTGATGTAAGTAGAAGGCCAAATTTTGAGTTACTCCTAGATAGAGCCATCCATACAAATTTTCCAAATTCGACAATTTTTTATTATTAGTATTATTATAAATTTTTTATTAGGTGCATATTAGCAACCTAATTGATTGGTAAATTGCCGCCCATCTTTCAAATTCAGAGCTTCACCTCGCTTGGTGATATCGAATTCAATTGTTTGAAAATCATAAAGAAAACCCTAGAAATACACTTCTGGCCGGTCCAAGCAACTGTTCTTCAGGTTCCCCTGATCATGGAGCCTGTTATATTTGTTGTCGACAAATTAAAAGGTTTTGGGACTGCAACCCAGAATTTCTTTGATGGCTTAGTTCATCGTCGCGAAAAATCATCTCGCCGCAATCCGGTAATGGCTTTGTTTGTTTTTTGTTTTTTGTTTTTGTTTTTTTTTATGTAATATCACAATATGTGTTTCTTCTCGCCTGAATTTTGCCTGTTCTTTTTGTTCTTATGATGCTGTTTTTTGTATTTAGATCAGCAAGACTTCGATTTTACTGGCTCGTTTCTATAGCAAGTTTTAATCTCCAGAATTTGATCGTTTTGTGTTAACGTTGTTATAGGTTGCCCTATGACTGTCCTTCTAGATGAACCTTTTGGCTGAACTTTTAATGAATATTGTTAATCTGGCTTTGGAAATTGATACATTAGTATAAATGACTCTGTTTATAACTCCGTTGGTTAGTCAACTATTAACTATTGGGTTGTTGCCAAAGTGAGCTTAGCTCAGCGGTAATTGGCATAACATTCCATCCTAGAGTTGGGAGGTTGGATCCTTCATCCCACAATTGTTGTATTAAAAAAAAAAGGAAAAAAAAAAACTACTGGGTGGTTAAGGAGAAATCCACAATGTGACTGATAGTTTTTCATCTTTGAATGTATGAGTAATAAGTATTTCGAATTTATACCTAGTGGTTATTAAGGGTAGAGATTATTAGTAGTGGTTGCCCCATTAAATGATTTGTCATGGTCAAGGTATATTTTCCTACCATCTTTTTCCAAAACAAATTTCTGGCCCATGGGTATCATCTAAAGTGAATTTCTCGTTTTCTCTTGCCATGTATTTTTAGCAGACGAGATAATGCAGTGATCTGATTTCTTTCCAGTTTCAATCATAAATTTCTGCAACTTGATGATTTCATTGGTACCATAAATGTTTGTGGCATGATAATTAAAAATTATTGCTAGTTCATAATTTCAGATTGAAATCCTGAAGCGGCTACAAAGGGAAGCATTTTCAGATTTAATGAGACTCCGGGACAGGCAAGACAAGGTAGAGAAGGTACTATCCTTTTATAATACACAGAGGAGTAGCCCATTCCAAGAAATTGCCACCCATGTAAAAGGAGAGGTTAATATATTGGGCGCATTGCTATTGATGAGTGTTATTGATAATCATAGCTTCAATACACTTCGTCGAGCAGGAATCTCAACAGGAATTCAATCAAGATTGACTTTTGAAACAACTGTAAGAGAGAGCGATTCTCTTGTTGCAGAGTTTGTAGCCAATCAGAAAGCCACGGTGGATTTTGGTGTTGATTCTGGAAGTGAACTTACTCTATCTAAAGTTCTTTACAAGGCTAATGTGGGAGATTGGATGTCTGCAATTGTTGTTCCTGTTGGAGCTCGATGTAGGGATGTTGCTGTAATTGCAAATCCTTCTCATCAGGTATATTTGATTGCAATCACGACTTTCTATCTAGTGTAAGTATCTGGTGTATGCTTATGAAGTTCTTTATCAGTTGATTGGAGTAGTATGTAATTTGATGCAGTGTTTTTAGGTTGAGGTAATTCTGAAGTAGTAAGGATGAAAAGTAAACGAACCCATTAAATGCACATATATCTGGATTGTTTTGGAAAACGTGTTCAAATACTATGATGGTTTCCTATGTAAAATATTAACATTTTTGGAGCTTTCTAACTACCAAATGTTTTAGAGTTGAGTGGCTGTCCTGTGAGATCAATTGAAGTGCACACAAATTGGTTCAAACAATCACAAGTCACAAGTAATCTTCCTCCATGGGAATGAAAGTTGCTTTAGATAAAAAAGTTATTGTAGCTCAAATTGAATAAACCACTATAATTTTTTGTGCTATTCTCTTTTGCTTTAATGCATATTCCTTTCAAATTAATGTTATATGTCAATATTAATCCAACTCTTTGCAGTTATGTTGGATGATATGAGGGTAGAGGAGTGCTTGTTCTATATTTAATATCATTGTTAATTTTGAACTCAAATTATTTGGTGGTATTTTGGTTGGGTAAACTATTTCCTGAGCCCAGTTATTATGTATGTATTTAATACTAATATATTCCAACCAACTAGTAGTGCTTGTGGATGCTCCCTGGTATTTTTATCTAAGAGTGCATTATCTATTTGGTTTATAAATTATGAAGTTAACCTGAATGGTGCTTCTATGTGGTAGGAAAAGGGTCTTACTGATACTTCATCTTTTGGACCACCCATTTTGGATCAGCCTAGTGGTGGTGCCGTGGGTTTAACAGTGAGAAAATCCAATGTCACTGCTTCCTTAGCTCAATTTATTTCTACGGAGAGAATTCAACCAAGTTTTGATCGGATTCGGCATTACTTTGGTACTTTTGGGCAACTGGTGTGTCAACTTCCAAGAGGAACAAAATTATCGGTTCTGGGTCTTCTCCAAGCAACAAAATTATCTAATCAACATGTCAATCTTGGAGCTCTTACAATTCCAGTGTGTCTTAGTCGACATAAATCTTCTGAAACAGTTGAGGCACCTGATCCACGTTTGTTAACAGTTTCAGGGGAAGCTATTTCAAGGGGATCTATTGCTTTGCTGCTGGAGTCAGAACTTGATGAAGTAACCAGAATTGGAGGTTGGGTTGAGCTGAGCCAATCAAATCCCAAATATTTGCAATGGGCTGTGTCAATGTCTGATAATAATAATGAAGATGCCTTAGGTTGGGGAATGAGTTTAAGTGGGATTCTTGGAGGTCCATTAGATGGGAATCAGTTTCAGATTGAATCTTATGTCAAACTGAACATGAGTAAGAGATTCAAATTAAAGCCAGGAATTGCATATGTTACAGACGGCAATGCCAAAATGATGGCCTTTTTAGTTCGGTCTAATTGGTCTCTCTGATTGATCTTATGAAATGTGTCATTCTTTTCCTGCCTGTGTACGTTGCCAAGAGGGTTTTGGTTTGTCTGAAAGGCCCATATTTGCCTCCAGCGATTGGATGTCTTAACTCTAATAAAAGAAAGGAAAAAGAAATGACCGGCTAGAAGCAAAGACTTACTTCCAGCGGATGTGCATTGAGGTTGTCGGTGGCCATGGATGGGCGGAAGAGCTGACTCTCTCGAGATCTAGCTCCGGTCATCACTTGGAATGGATGAAGAAGGTGAAAAACTCTCAACCATATTCTCACGCATTTGTCTAGATCGTAAGGATTCGCCCTACGCGAACCTCAGGCGAAAACCTTGGATAATCTGAATTTATGCTCATCGACTTCTATTTATAGAGCTTGGATCGCCGATAGCATTAATTGGACTGCTCTGAGTCTGACATTTGGTGCATTAGTTCTTTTCTGAACCTCCACCACTAACAGCGTAGTAGGTGAAATGTCAGCATTAGCTTTGGATTTTCTCGAGGTAGATGTGTTGATGTGTTCATTCCACCAACCTTGTGTTGATCCCATTAGTTTGCATTGTTGTGCAGTTACAGTCATTCAATGACCGCATTCGCTTAATACCGCAACTCTACACGATGACCGCAATCACCTGACGAGTGCAATTCCCATGCGATGAACGCATGTGGCTGATCACCATAACACCCATGCATTGATCTAATGTGTTTGCCTTGCGATGGAGTGTTTCTTCGCATACGGTCATCTATGTGATGGTCCAATTTCCTCGTTTTCATTCATTTCCTGAATGGAAAGAGAGAGTACATATTTTATCATGTTAAATATTTGACTTCCTTTTTTTAAGAAAAGGTTAAATATTTGACTAACAAAGTGGGATTTTTCTCCTTGAAGTGGCGGCAAATGGACGAAGCTTAAGGTACTTTCTTCCATATTCCATTTGTCACGTCAAACGAATCATTTCATTTTGTTAAATACATTCACCAAAAGCTTGAACATAACAATCTGTTCTCACTTTCCTTTTGTTTTATTCTAATCTCAGGAGCATTTGAAATTAACTATGTATTTCAGAGACAAGTTATAAATTAATCTTTTTCCCCTCTTGAATCTGCAGGAACGCTGCTTGTCCTTGCAATCTGCAGGGCGCATTGCTTAATTACTGCTACAAGGTAAAGGTCAGTGGGGGTGTAACAAATTGCAGAAGCTGGTTCTAGTCTCTAGTCTAACTGAGGATGATCCTGTCAGTTTTCATCTTATCTCATTTTGCCTTAGCATCAATACTAAGTTAGAAAATATATGGTAAAGTATTGAATATATACTTTTAGTTAAAGCTTATAGAAACTTGTTGCCTTTTTCTAAGGTATTGTATTTGGCTGCATTTGCTGTTAGCTGATCTCACACTTGTTCTTCTTTTAGCTTTTATTGAAGCATTTCTCGCATTGTTTGGGAAAAGATTACTTCTTTTATTGACATTTATATCATATATTTGAATGATTTCCCATTCTTGGGGAAAAGATCTTGTGTTTTCAAAAACTTATCTTTTTTGTTCAGGAATTTTCCACCATGTGCAAATAATGAAGTTTACTGATTTGACAAACTCAGTAGATTCAAGAAAGAACTCTTGTTTTCAAGTTAGAAAGAGTCCATTTTCTTGAACAAAGCAGTTTATTTGGTCAAAGGAAAAAAAAAAACAACTCGTAGGTAAATTACAAATTTGGTTGTTAAAAAGCTCCTGATATGTGCTTGAAAGGTTTGGAATTGTGTCAATTCGACTGATAAGTGCTTGAAAAGCTCCTGGTTGTTATCATTTATAAATTTTGTGTAGATTAAAGTAAATGTTGAAATTTGAAAATATATTTGCCTGAATATAGCTCAATTGACATTGATTGGTAAAAACCATGAGGTTATGGTCTAAATTCTCTATTCTCAATTGTTGTACTAAAAAAAGGTTGAAAATATATCCACACTAAATTATTAGTTCATGAACTTTGATGTTTATGTCTATTTTGTTGTATTTTCAAAATTTCGAATTTAGATCCTACATTCTCAAAAATTTTAATCTTCACAAATATACTAAACAAAGAATTGGAGGGTTGTTTTGAAATAAAGGAAAATGAGTCAATTTATTTACAAATATAGCAAAATGTTACTAATCACTAATAGATGTGTAGATAGTGATATTTTGTTATATTTGAAAATATTTTTATCATTTAAAATAATTACCAAATTAAAAGTAGAAAATTCTATTAGATAACTTCTTTTAAAAAAATTGAAATCCTATAAGAAACTATCATGTATAAAAGACAATTATGACAAATATCCTTAAACTTTGTCTTTTGTTTCAAATTTACTCTTATATTTTCAAAAGTCGTAATATTGTCCTTAAATATAGGCCATGTTTATGGAAAGGTAATGAATTTGGTGCAACTCGAATTGGATTGCATTGATGGATCAATGGAAATGTGCCTCAATTGTAATGGTTATTTGAGTACAATTAATCACGTTTACCTATGCATTTTACGAAGGTAATCTAGCCCTTATTGAGGTTATGTACTTAGGAGTTGTAATTGGATGGACAAAACAAGATTACGAAAATACCCTCCATTATAAATCAATTTTTTGGACAACTAACGGAGCCCATTTTCGCAAACATTCGAAAATTTATCTGGAACGCTCGATTGATTTCTTCTTCCTCTGACTCTAATGTTCGATTAACATTTTAGGGTTTAGCATCTGGGCACCGATCATAATAAGTGCACCATTTTCGATTATTGTGCTCTATTAGTTGTTCATTTCACAACCTGAATATATCCTATTTTCCTCCCTATAATTGTTTATCTAGGGCCAAAAAAATCGCAGCGTTCTTTTTTCTATTTTCTCGAACTTGTACTTAGAGTTTGATAAAACATAATCTATTTTATCATTGACACTGTAGTTTCATGTTCTACTGAATAATTCTGAAGTTATCGCACTGTTAAAGTAGCCGTTTCCACTTCCGCTTCTGTTTCCCTTACGTTTCCATTTTTGTTTTCGATAGTGATACGCTTAGGATCAATCATCACGTAAATCTAACCATGTCATTGAACCTAAATAGATATGATAAATAAGTAACGCTAACTCAAACGAGAACTTAAATGGTAAAAGTTGAATATCTATGTCTCTTACTTAAAAATTGTTGCAGAGTTGACATGGCACAAATCCAGTATAAGATTCTTAAGGTCGAGTGGTTTCCTACTAAGTACACCAGTCTATTCCATATCAAGCATGCCAACATCGTTATCAAGCGGAAGTTGAGTCTTGCACAATTGGATATGTTTAAAAGAACAATATTCGGTCATTTTATAGATTTAAATATTATATTCAGTAGTGGTCTCATTCATGAAGCCTTACCGAGAGAGATTGTGGATAACAGAGAAGACTGCATGTCATTCAATATTATGGGGAGCATTGTGACGTTTGGGAAAGCAAAATTCCTATTGGTGTTGAGACTGTTGTCGCCAACACTTGTCGTTGAGTGGACGAAATTTATTGGTTATCATTTGTGAGACATGTATTTCAATTATGAAAGACTTAAGCTGTTTGTCTTGGAGAAATAGTACCTGAAAAGTGAGTTAAAAAATGATGAAGATGCTGCTAAAGTTTCATTGGTATACTATACGAAGCTTACAATGATGGGAAAGGATAAGCATATGTTCGTTGATCAGTAACTATTACAGGTTGCTGATGACCTCGACTATTTCAACATTATGGATTGGGGGGTCAATGTTATGGGAGAGAACCTTGGACAATTTGTAATGGGCTTGTGTTAGGAAGGCTAGGATGTACATGGACAATACATCAAAGAATCCATCTTACGTCATAAAGTTCAGCCTTCCTTGGTTTCCACTTGTGTTTCAGGTTAAGTAGTTCGGGTACATGATTATAATTCAATCAATTCATCGTATGCATCTTCCGTGCTTACATGAAATTTATTTCTAATGCTTTTGTGCAAGAATTGATAAGTTTGATTATATGAGACATTGTCCATGATTGATGGTGTTGCTGCAACGAAATTAAATATCACCGCGGTTTCTCGAATACTTTGTTGGAGTTACCTACGACCAACACCACTTCTCACCTTGCAAGATAAGGTTTTTAATTCTGCATTGGTAAGTGTTCATTCTTGTGCATTTTGATAACAGACAAGCACCAAAACTTATAGATATTTTATGGAATGTTGTGTAGACTGTGGTACATATGGTGCTAGACATGTCAGATGATTAACATGCATATGCATCCACCCTAGTACATGAGAGCCCATTGCACGTAGGACCTCCAATTGAACCTACTATTCATTGATGCCAGTCACTATACCTCTGAAACCCCATGTCAGTTGTTCCATTGTTGATGCCCATATAAGTGAACTCGTCAGTGACGATTTTGTACGTGGTCCACTGGAAACTCACGTTAATGATGTCTCATACTTTCTGTCAAGTAGTACACAACAGGATGAACATGTACGGGGACTCGCACAACTCATCTCCATCAATTGATCAATGTCTAGATCAATTGCACAATGAAATTTAGGATGTTAAGGCAACATCCTCATTAATTGATCAATGCATGGGCCACTTACAGAACGAAATCTAGGAGATGAAGAACGTGCTTGTTGATCTTAGCAACAGGATGAGAACTGTCTTTCAATTCCTCGAATCAATCTTAAAGGTTAGTAAAATTCAATAGTAACTGCATAATGTTATTGTACCATTGCATAATACTTATATAGTTGTGGCATTTCCATTCAGATTTCTATTCAGATTTCCATGTAAATGGTTTCCTCAAGATTTCCATTCAGAAAGGTCGTCTTGACGTCAATTTGTCAGATCTCGTAATTATAATAAGCTGTAATGGATAGGAGGATGCAAATCGACTTTAACATGCAAAAGGCGAGAAAGACTCCTAATAGTTGACTTCTTCTACCTGGGTATAACCCTTTGCCACAAGTCAAGCCTTGAAGGTAACCTTCCCATCAGTAATCCGTTTGCGCTTATAAATCCATTTACAACCTATAGGTCTTACTCCATCAGGCTGATCTATAAGATCCCATACTGAGTTGAAGTACATTGATTCCATCTTAATATCCATGGCCTTGACCCATTCATCCCGGTCTACATCCTCCATTACCTTCTGATAAGACAACGGATCCTCAACGTCGCCATCTGCTACCAAAGCAAGGATTTCCGTGAAACTCAGATAGCAAACGGCGGGTTCGTAACCCTCCCACTGCATCGAGGTTCCCTAAAATCTTAAGGTGGAATCAACCTACTAGATGAACTATCATCAACAACTCTTGCTAATGAAGCAGATTCTTCAACAACTCTTGTTGAAGTTTCGGTAGTTTCATTGGAAAGCTCACGCAACACGACTTTACTACATGGACTGTGCTCTCTAGTATGATCTTCCTCTAGGAAAGTAGTATTCGTGGAAACAAACACCCTATTTTCTAACGGATCATAAAAATAGCCCCTCGTATACCTTTGGGGTAGCCTACAAAGAGGTATAACCTCGACCGTAGTTCCAACTTCTTGGGATTCGTCTTAAGCACATGTGCAAGGCAACCCCAAATGTGGAAGTGACGTAAACTAGCTTTACGCCCATTCCACAACTCTAGAGGTGTTCTCGTAACACTCTTGGAAGGAGTACAGTTGAGTATGTAGACTGCAGTCTCCACTGCGAAACCGCAAAACGAGTCCAGTAAGGAAGCGTAACTCATCATCGAATGAACCATGTCAACAAGGTTCTATTTCTCCTCTTCGCTACGCCATTTTGCTGAGGTGTACCCAACGCTAAGAGTTGGGAAATGATTCCATATTCTATCAAATAGTCCTGGAATGCCGAGTTTAAAAACTCTTCACCTTGATCCGATCGAAGTGTTTTAATCCGTCTATCCAATGCGTTTTCAACTTCAGCCTTGAACTTTTTGAACTTTTCAAAGGATCCAGACTTCCGTTGCATCAGATAAATATACCTATAACTAGAGTAATCATCAATAAAATTGATAAAATACTTATAGCCATCCCGGGCTCGCATATTCATAGGACCACAAAGGTCAAAATATACTAACTCAAGAGGCTCTTTGGCTCGATAACCTTTTCCAGTAAAAGGTCTTTTAGTTATTTTATCCTCAAGGCAAGATTTGCACACTGGTAAAGAATTTTCTTTTAACTCACTTAGAAATCCATTCTTCACCAATCTCTCAAATCTATTGAGATTGACGTGCCCTAATCGAATGTGCCAAAAATGGTCATTTTCTTTTGGAGAAATTCGTTGACGTTTAGATTGAGTTACAACAGTTTTAAACAACTCTGTGTTATGGAGGGAACTTAAGGCTAACGGTCTTAGTACATACAAATTACTTTCCAGATAAGTTGTGCAAATTTCAACATCATTTTTATAAATAAACACTTTATCCACATTAAAAAAAAAAAAAAACGTATATTTACATTGTAACAAACAATTTACAGAAATAAGGTTCCTCTTAAGTTCAGGAACAACATATACATCGTTTAAAACTAGAAACCTATTATGAAAAGATAACTGGATGCCCCCCACTGCCACAGTTGAGTGACATGCCCGGTGCCTACTCGCATCATTATCTCACTAGCCTCTAGCTGTTGCCAGAATTTAATCCCCTAAAAAGAAGAAAAAAACGTGATTAGTGGCGCCTGAATCAATTATCCAAGCAGAATCATCATTCTCCACTAAATATGTTTCTAGTACAAGTAAATTATATTTACCTTTATCTGCCTTGGCGACCTTCTTTTCCTTCTGCCAGCAAGGACAATTCCTCTTCTAGTGTCTGTCTTGATTGCACTGGAAACATTTTCCTTTTTCAACCGGTGGTGGACGCCTTCTTGGGGCGGTAGGTGACGGGTTAGCAGGCGCTTTCCCTTTCCCGTTACCACCCTTTTTCTTCTTCCCCTTTGGAGAGTTAGAAGTAGAAGGTGCAGACTTCATTCCTAAGGTCGAACCTCGATGGAGCGTCCTTGAGGATGAAGCAACATTTGCCTCAACCTTTTTCCTCTCCTTACTTTTTAGTAAAGATTAGTATGTCTGCAACTCATTGAGGAGAATTGTAAGGGTGTATTTCACTTTATTAAGAATCACATTACTAACAAAGTACAAGAAGTTCTCCGACAAAGAATGTAGGATTATGCTAATCTAACTACCCTCATCGATAGTACACTCATTCAACCCCGCCACATTGAAGTGGACCATCATGTTAAGCACATGTTCACGAATAGAGGTGCCTTCCTCCATTTTAGAGTTGAATATGTATTTAAGAGCCTCGTACTTGAGCTGTTTAGACGGTTGTCCAAACATCCCCGCAGGGACTCCATGATCTCACGCGCTAAGACCATGGGTTCATGCTTCTTGGCCAACACGTCATTAAGACTTGCCATGATATAGGCTCGGGCCTTCTCATTTGTCTGTGTCCATCGCTTATATGCCTCCCGAACATTCCGAGCGACGCTGAGAGCTGGAATAAGAGGATAGACCTTTGTAAGGGCAAACATGAGATCCTCGATGATTATAATTGTCATGATAATATATTTCCATGTCGAAAAGTTGTTGCCAGTAAGTTTCTCGTTGCTAAGCAAAGCTAAAGTGGCTATAGCCATTTTAAAAACTTGTTACTAAAAAAACGAACAAACTTTTATAAGATTTTTCTAAACTACATTTTAACCAATTAATTTTAGCAAAACAGTTTCTAAGTACCCTAAGTGTATAAGACTTCTATTTTGCAATGATGCCCAACGAGGCAAGACAAACGTCACCGGTGGGGTGATTAGATGCACCTTCCCTGGGATGAGACATTCTCAACCATTAGGCAGAACCAACTCTTGAAACTAAACCTAACAACCACCATTTATTTGGTCAAGAACTGTTAACCCTTAACAATTCCGCGTAAGTATGACCCCTCGCTTTCGATGCCAGAGTCCCGCCCTAATGAGCCCACCGTAGGGAAGAATTAGATTAGGACAAGAGACTAAGTAACATAATCCTCTTACAGGAGATTAAATAAAGAAACGTGCAAAACTACCATCCTATAGGGGGGACACTCCCAGGGTGCCTCGAGGCAATGCGCATGAACTTTATTCAATCTAATGAGGGAGATCGTGGGATATGCTGTCGTACTTCTCACTCTCACTTGCTATGAACATTCTCTCCATCCACTTTGATATTGACCTATCCAAACACCATCTTTTAGGGCGACACTCCCAGGGTGCCACGAGGCCGATGATAGATCTCACGGTGTAGACTATATGGGAGAAACGTGAAAGGTTTAAATGAAGTATCATATGCCCCAAGTACCTCCCACTGAATGTTCTACCTAGGGGTTCATTAACCTAGACAATCCGACTATTTATTTTAGTCTAAGTCATCTTTTAAGTCCGCTCATAAACAACTTTTGTCTATGAAATAAATAAGCTCAAGTAGTCACATTTAAACACTTTAATGGACTGTCCTTAACTTGCATGCATGCATCAAATCTATCTAATTCATCTTTTCAGGTAGGTTCCCAGGTAGGGGTATTACGTTTCCGTCAACTTAAATACCCAGCCTAGACAAAACCCGCCTCAGACAAAAGGTCCCTTATAGATAGATTTTCTACACTTTAACCTTTTATTAGTCAATTTAATCCTATTAAACTAATTAAAAGATTAAAGTCTAAAGGTTGCTAATCATATCAGAACCGTGATCTTAGGTCTATGTCATCCAAGTTTTAAACATTTTAAACCCATGAATTAAACCTAAGTGAGCATGCATGTCTTTTTTATTGCTTTTAGTTCTAGTTTCTCTTTAATTATTAAAAAGAAACAACTAAAACACATTGCACATAACAAGATATTTATAACGCTTATAAAATAATGTGTCATGCTTCATGCAATGTCCGGTCATTACTATACATAACTTTTATATACATGTAATAACCAAGCAAACATGTTTTCCATACACCCTTATACTATAACAATTATATATAAAGATGATGCATGTCAATGCTTTTTATGCATGCATAAATATAACTCTTATATTTGATGCATGAGCATGTTCTTACGTAATTTAAATCATGCTTCTCTAAATTATAACATTTATAATAAAGAGATGATGCATGACCAATGCATAACCTAAGGTGGGATTTTCCTATATGTGCATACCATATGACATATAAATAAACATACATCACATGTATTATACCAAAGATTAATGGACCGGGATGAACCTACACAAAATCGGAATGAAAAATTCTATCTATTACATTTTTCCATCGAGCAAACCGGTTCACAGACGAATCGGGTCTTGAACCGCCGGGCGAAGCTCCATCATTTAGTAAATGCCTCCAGGTAAACGATCGCTTATCGCACACTAGACGATAATGCGGAAAGCTAAACGATCGCTTAGACGATAACGAGGTTGCGAAGCTTGATTGTCTAGACGATCGCTTAACACGCGAAAAGGTAAACGATTTACCCCGCCTTTACTTCGAGATTTTATAGTCAGTAACTAAGCGATGAGGCTTGCTGAGCTATACGATCGTCTAGTTCGTGCACGCGTTAAACGACACCCGAGTATCCGATACTCAGCGATCGCCTACCCCATCGTCTACACGACCCGACCAACTCTTGATCGTCTTCTTCCTCGAAGAACAACAACCTTTGCTTCGAACTTCTTCACGAACGATGCAAAACTCAAACTAACTTTGAATTACAGACTCGATAACAATTAATTATGCCCAAAAATGCAGGGGCCTTTACAATTAATTGACAATGTAAAAGAATTTAACAAACCGAGCTTTCATCCCGGAAAACTCCATTAATCCACACATCCACAAACGAATTTAACTATTAAACAGAGAGTAGATATGCTGCACCCACCAAGAATGTATATACAATTCTTTGCAGCAATGAAATTGGAATATCAGAAACTTGGCTCTGATACCAATTGAAAGAACTCTTATACAAGAGTACCTATGAGCGGAAGCGGTTCTTTCCAATTTCATTGTGACAAAATTTTCATACATACATTCTAACATACAGATATACATTGAAAACACTAATTACTGGCATGCTTTAAAAAATAAAGACAAAAGACCGAGAGAATGTACCGGTTGAAGACTTTCTTCATAAGAACTTAGTCTCACCGTGAACTAAAACCTCACGCTTCTACTCGTCCAGCAAGCAATCACCTAACACCACCATGGTCGTCTACACGAACAGCAGTGCATGAACAAAAAGCAATGGAGACGACATCACCGCTCGAAGCCCTCAGTATTCTCGGAGTGAGAATCCAAAAGGTGGACTTTGATGGAATTTGTAGAAGGGAAGAGGAAAAGCAATCATGTACTACGAACAAACAAGTGGGAGAAAAGAGAGACTACCGTATAGTCGGGTGCTTGGACGTTTAGGTCGGGGTACACGATCGTGTAGTAATTGCTAAGCGATCATCTATCAAAAGTTAAGCGATCGTTTAGTTACCTCAGCGCTAAACGATCGTCTAGCAAAGGTAAGCGATCGTTTAGATAATCGCAGACGATCGTTTAGAAATGCCGGTGTGCGATCATTTAGTTAGGCGAGCACTATCGTATAGGTTCTCAACACTAAGCGATACAAGACTTTCACACCGTGAGCGATTTAGCGTGTCTTTTGAAAAAAATGAATACTATTTTTCGTTTTATTCTTTAGTTACTAGAACTGAATTGAACTTCCCACTATCGCACGAAACCGGAGAAAACTTCAGCCAATTATCTCATAACCGCCTAATTAATAAAATAAAAAATATAATCATATTATATTATTAACCTATAGTTTGATATCATATATCAACTACAGTGTTTTCTCCTCTACTTGATATAAATCATATTTATATCCAATTTCCTCCAAAATAATGTATCTCATACATTTAGTCAATCATATCATATATAATTAACCAGTTCAATTATATCATGTATAATTGAACTCCTTCTTGTCAATTTGAACATTTCAAACTCAAAACTAATTCTCAACTTGTATCCAAGCTACCAAGGGGACCTTATGAACCTATGGCTCGAAGCTTCAACGGTAAGTGAATAACTGACTAAACTCTTTAGCCACGAAATCCACCATCTGTTAATTGTCAGGCATTCCACTAAAGACCGATAACTGAACTCTTTTTACCACAGATATATTTCTGTATCCATCGGATATAACCAATCATGAGTACAATAACCCTTCACAGATGCTCGTAAGTACTGCTGAGCCAATTTACCGTTTTGCCCCTATAGTTACATCTCACTCCTTAAGTACCACTGATCCCTCTAATGAACAATACAACATGTTCTAACTATGTGTGAACACCTCTCAGGCCATGAGAAGGTGTGTGGTGCCACGTTATTCAAGTCCTAGAATCAGCCCTTAAGGGAGCTATCTATCTACTTGCCCCTGCTTCAGGGAAGGAGTGAACTTCATCTTGTGTAACTGAGTTCCCAGCTCTTAAATCAGACGAATCCTTGAAGTGGTAGGTTTGAGTCGGCGGCCTGGCTACTCACACCCATGGAAATCAAAGGACCGTCCTCAATGGTAGAAGTTCCCAACTCACTCAGGATTGAGGTCATGTTACATATGGTCATCCTAGTGAAGTGAAATCTCTGTCATAAACGATGTTATATAACGGGACGTTAACACTTCATGGTCAGGTCTTATACAAACTCTTTGTATAGGACGCCCCCACTCACATGTCCCCTACACGAACGATTAGGATCAGACCATCTATGATAAGTCACAACACTTGTAACTATTCCACAAAGCGGGCCGCATCCATAGCGTTACCAGGATAAGGTTTCCCTCCTATATCCATATACTATAGACCATTTTGGTTATTACTTAAGACATAATCCACTTGTATGTCACCACATACATGTTTAAGTTACATAAAGACAACTAAAGATTTTAAGTTTATTGGTTTGTGGTAAAACAAATAAAACATTTAGATGAACAAAAACAAGAAGTGAAGTAAATATCATATATGATACATCACAAGCATTCGTACAAACTGTTTACAAACTACAGGACATGAGACTTTAGGCCTCAGGGCATCAACCCCAACAAACGCCATTAATCTACCTATTGAATATATGCATTCAATTAGATGATCGAACGATAACTATTACATTACGTGTTCACATATGGGCATCACATGTATATGCTTATCATTTGGGTTCATATGAACGATAACTCAAAATGGAAATGCTAACGGTAATTATGTAGTGATTTGTAAATCGATGTGTCAGTGCAAATAACCAGACGTCCCTCCATCTTCCTCTCTCAAACCATGCACCCCTTCAAGTGTATATATACAACTAGCATTATGTAAAATTTTCAAATTTCTCTTGGACAAAAGAAAATGTGGTCTGATAGGGACAATAGTTTCAACTCATATGAGTACCTATCGGCTTCTCAGTGGTCGAGCTCAGAACCAGAGAGCCCACCAATCGATGCAATCACACCAAAGTCATCCATGGACGACTCTTTGTATCAAGTTGCACACAAGGCGAATGGAAGCTCGAACAACGAGTCCCCCCACATCTATCACTCACATTGTCTCCAAAAACGAGAAGGAACCTTTATAGCCAAGTGTGAACAAGCCTTCCCCCTGCGAGACATCCTTTAGCTCAGTCAACTGCCCTCCCCAATAGGCAGGATTAAGGAGAACAAAGAGAAGAAGATGGGAACAGAGTCACAGAGAAAATTGTCGTCGTGCTAATAAAGGATCTACTGACAGGGAGACGGTGGCCAAAAAGATGAAGAACAAGGCTCGATGTGCACTGGTAATCTTGTCCAACGATTCGAAATAAGGTGTATTATGTTTTTCTTCTTCTTTTTGGTTAATGTGTTTTGGCGAATCACCATCCGCCATGAAAAAAATATATTTTTTGGAAAAAATGTAAACTTACCTATATTATTTATAATATATTTTGTTTGGGTTTGATCAATCTTGCCAAATTCTTCAACAAACAAACATTTCACATACTGATAGTGAACACATATATGAAAAATATGAAGATGAATAATGGGAATGATAAAATATAAATTTATCGATACGGATTCCTATTTAGTTAACGGTAGATAAAAAATCTTAAAAATTGGATGAACGGGAACAATCATTTAGACCACTCACCATCACCAATCAACCCAAGCGGTGTAATAATAACTAATGACGTGTGAGGACAACTTTTGGAAACTCGAATCAAGTTATCAACAAAGAGGGTGTGGGTCCCACTCAATATTCAAACATAATTCGATTGACCTCTCCACGTCCCTCATTCTGATTACTGTCAATCATTATGGATTTTCAACTAGAGTCTACAGGATGCGGAACGTCAATAAATACTAACAAACGCAAAAAAGTGGATCCCACTTTTCAAATTACCTTTTATTTATTGTGAATATAGCCTAGATGTTTTAAATCTATTATTAAAATAGAACAAAAATTGAAACTTAGAACGGTGTGACAATCAAAATTATTATAATAATAATTATTGTTGTTCTATAAAAGGCAATGGGTTATCGGTGAGGTTTGATCTTTAAAAGCCATTTTGTGGTCAGTTTCTTACATTTTCTTTCTCTCTTTCGCAAATCGCAAAGCGTCTCTCTGGGTTTTCGCACCGAATCCTCCAGAAACCGAAATACGCCACCATGTCTTCTGGCCGGAAAATTACCTTGAAGAGCTCCGACGGCGAGATCTTTGAGGTCGACGAAGCGGTGGCCTTGGAGTCTCAGACTATCAAGCACATGATTGAAGACGATTGCGCCGATAGTGGAATCCCCCTTCCTAACGTCAACAGCAAGATCTTGTCCAAGGTTATCGAGTACTGCAAGAAGCACGTCGAGTCCCCTAAGCCGGAGGATCGTACTGGCTCCGTCGACGACGACCTCAAGACTTGGGACAGCGAATTCGTCAAAGTCGACCAGGCTACCTTATTCGATCTCATTCTGGTTTGTCCATTCTACTTTCTTCAGTTCGCTTGCTTTTCCTTAGGGCTTTGTCTTTTTGCCTTTCTATCTATGCCCTCCCTCCGATTGTTTGGTTAATTTTGGAGTCTAGGGTTTCGGTAGATTTGGGTACTTACTCTAAGTTTGCATAAACTGTTTTCTGTTCTGGTCTGATGCTTGAATGAGATATCGCAAATTGTTAAATGGGATATTGCAAAATTACTGAAACGTGAATGCCTCCTGCAGTTTTATTTTCGAACTGGAGTCGGTAGGGGAGCACATTTATTGATTTATAAGGGTTTGTATGGAAGGTTCGCAAATATTTGGCAGTACCCACTTAGTTTAGAAATGCTTGAACTACTAGCAAAATAACCACACGGGTGTTCCGATTACCATTCTACTTGTTTAACATGTTTAATCCAATCTCTTAAGCTTTATGGTGGATATGGAAGTACCCATTTAGTTTAGTTGAGGTAACTCGATGTAAATTGCTTATCTGCGAGTGTGATATGGATGAATCATCGTTTTCTTTTTACCCGTTAAACTTGATTTTTCGGAATTGTTTTGGTTTGAATGAGTTTATTTCTACTTTTGGTCCTTTCTTATAAGACTTTAATGAAATTTCTAGTTTGTTCGAACATTTGAATTTCTGTATTTATATTATGAAGTTTCTCCTGTTTTGACTCCTGCTAATCATATGACACTTATCATACGTTATTCATTCATCTGTATGTGTGTGTGTTTTTGGTTGTGGTTTATCTAAAGTTTATTGGTTCTTCTCAATTACTTTAAATTGTACCCAGTTATTTCATCGTATTTTTGACAAACGAGTAACCAAGAAGTTGCCTTCTCTTCTATACTAGCATCATCTTGAATCCACCTAAATCCTTTTTGGATTGTAATCTTTTTTACGTTTTTGAAAATTTTAATGGTATCCATTAAATCAATCTGCTTGCTATATACTCTTTCTTAATGACAAGTCTCTTATCTTTCTCTCAAAAATTCACTTGCTATATATGTTATGAGCGGATATGGTGAAGATGCTGTATCTATTATATTAAAACTTTTGCTTGAAATAGCGGCCCTACCATTTGAAACTCCCCAAAGTAGAATCATCATTGGTGGTCACTGTTCAGATCTCTGCTAATTTTCTGAAATTGACGTGTGATAACTATGGTGAGAATCTTTGCAGGCTGCAAACTATCTCAACATCAAAAGCTTGCTTGATCTGACTTGTCAGACAGTGGCAGACATGATCAAGGGGAAGACTCCTGAGGAGATCCGTAAGACATTTAACATCAAGAACGACTTTACGCCCGAGGAAGAAGAGGAGGTTCGTAGGGAGAACCAATGGGCCTTTGAATAAAAAAGAACAAAGGAGAATGGATCACTTATAATGTTACTTTTCTCTTGTCGCATGGTAATGTTTGATGCTTGTGTTATCAGTTATGTTAAAACTCTGTAATGTTCGTTGGGTGTTTTAACTATGTTCTACAATGTTATCTTTCATCCAACTTACCAGACTTCGGCATTTTTTATTAATATCGTACATTGTCTTTTTCCATGAATGTTTTCATTTTTGTTAACTCAAAGGTTTTTTCAGGCAAGAAATGAAGTGGTGAAACTTTGGGAGTAGTGAACTCCTGACCTACATTATAACTCTCAAGGCCATTTACATGTATTTTATTACTTTACAGTTTGAATTATAGATCACAGGTTTTAAGACAGTGCATCCAGTACATGTTTTTTTAAGCTCGATCACCATGAATAACGTCAAGGCAATCTCTAATTTTTATTGGAACGGTATCAAATTAAACTTATTAAACTTATAATGGTACATACATTTTATGCATATTAGCGTTGGAGGTTGGAACATTCATCTCCAAGCTAGCATCATAGCCTGTAGCCTATTTAATGAGGATGACAGTAGTAGGGAATAAAACTTTCATCGGATCCCACCACCCCCTTTAAACGTTTCGCTTTTATCGTTTTCCTTGGAATGTTAGTCGAGGAAATTGTATTTTTGCATTCTCTCCCTGCGATCTGCTAAATTTCAACTAAAGATAACAAGGCCCATGAAATTTCCTACGGATAATTATGCCATGACATTTATATATATCACTTCCAAGGGATCATCAAAATGGTAAAATGAAAGGGATGATTGCAAAACCTCCAGCTATTAGCTATGCAGAAACAAATTATCAACATTTCCACAGAATTGCAAGAAAATGAAATGATACATTAGGGGCAAAAAGATGCCCGCAGTTAGCTGAACATCACATAAATTTGAAAGACCAAAAGTTACAACATTGAAAATGTGGATATCCTCCCTAGTCCAAATTTGAAACTATTGATTCTAGAACAGTACCTGTTGTTTCCATTAAATATGTATCGCAAAATATGATTTAATGAATGATCTGAATTGATTTTCCCGATATTATGAGCCATCTCTCGTGGTGCCAACATACATAAATGGGGTCAAGGCTAACTTATTGAACTCATGAAGTTACAGAGGGGAATTCTGTCTACTAGGCGAATCTGTGTTTCATACTTTTTGGTTCAGTGCTAATGAAAGAATGTCTTCTGCTCTGCCACGACTTCCTATATCCCATCCTTAAAAATGAAACAAGAAGAGATTGAAGAAATTCTGGGAGAAGGGTAGAGCTCTAAAACCAGTTTGTATGAGAAAAGAACATTATTCTGTTAAAGCTTCCTGCTTCGCCGAGACATGATCTCATCATTTAATATCCGTGGGATCGTTGATCTCCTGGATGAAAACCAAAGCACATTCCATTTAAATTGAAAACTATAAATGCTGACGAAGACTCAGAATTTTGATGTTTTTACCTGATTCTCGAGTACTGCACCATCTGGGATTTCCATCTTTACCCCAGGTTTTGCAATGATACTAACATTCCCCTTCAAAACCAAATCCATCATGAAGCTAAGTAATGTAACCAAGAGAAGAAATTAATCTTTATGATGATGGGTAATGTTGAAAAATATGGAGCCCAAATAAGCAGTTTACACAATAACTGAAAATTTAATACTGCAGTGGGGTTTCCTCTCGTGGGTGATTACTAAAAACAGTGTGTGAAAAAAGAAAAAAGTAGAGGAAGGCAATAGCCTTATTTGCTCTCTGCACGTGGGTTTTTCATGCTGAAGAAGATCAAAACTTCTGTTTTTTGACATGCTTTCTCTTGGCTTTTGTGTATGTATGTTTTCTTCCCATGGAAGAGTTTGAATGCTATTGTAAGAGTAATTCGTGAGCATTTTCTTTGAAAAAAAATTAAGAGAATTTCTTACGAGCGTTGTAAGTTTTTGGGTTCTTCTCCCGATCCTTTTTAATGGAACCTGCATTGATAGCAGAAAACTGGACGTAGCCCATATTGGGTGAACCAGTATAAATCGGTGTCATCTCTATTCCCTTAAACTTGATTTAGGATCGTTCTTATTGCTTGAAGTTTAGATTATTTTATCTATTCTTTTAAGCCTAGAATTTTAATTAGTTTGTTCCGTTGTATTTTGGAATCTGAATCTAATATGGGATTGTTGGATAATATATATTGTCTAAATTGGGTAGCTTAATTTGGATTGATATCTCTAATTAACTGGTATCAGAGCCAAGTTGGGTTGAAGAACAATGTCGGATAGAGATGAAAAATTGGTTCGGATTTTTCTTTCTAGAAGTGTCAGATACTAGACTACTTGCATTCCAAAGATTTGGATTTGCCGTTAGAAGAAAAACCTGATGACATGGGAGAAGCTGAATGGAAAAAGTTGGACAAGAAAGTGTTGGGGACTGTTCACCTAATTTTGACAAAGAATGTACAAAGTAATGTGGCGAAGGAAACGACCACAGCAGGACTAATGACAACTCTGTCTAACATGTATGAAAAGCCTTCAGTAAATAACAAGGTGAATCTCGCAATTAAAATTTTCAATTATTTGAATGAATTTGATTTTTCGATTAACAAATTAGCTGCTATCGACTTAAAATTTATTGATGAAGTAAATCCAGTATTGTTGTTGAGATCTTTGCCTGATAGTTGGGAAAGCATGAAAGCTGCATTTTCTAATTCATGTGGTAAAGAGAAATTCAGTTTTCATAGGTTAGACACTCTGCCCTCGCAGAAGATATTTGTAGAAAGGACTCGGGTGTTGCATCTACTTCTAATTCAGCAATAATGTTGATAGAGGAAGGAGTAATAATAGAGGTCAAGGGAACAAAGACAAATCGAAAAATAATAGAAGTCCAAAAATGACGAGGTTGTATGTTGGAATTGTGGTAAGTGAAAAAACCGAGGAGAATGAAGTTGATGCAAATGTAGATGTAAATGAGATTCAGGTTGCATTAGCTCTGGTAGTTGAGAGCACTCATGATACATGGGTGTTAGATTCAGGTGCATCATTTCATATTATAGAGATATTCCCCTACCTTAAATTATATTTTATTGACTGACCGAGATGAACCTGAATGTTATGATGAGGCGGTTCAAATGGAAGATTTTGTCAAGTGGGAGTTGGAGATGGATTCTCTTATGACGAATCAGACGTAGCAACTAGTTAAGTTACACGGAGGTAAGAAAGCTTTGCAAAACAAATGGGTTTACAGAATCAAGCAAGAACCTAATGACAAAAAAAGGTACGAGGCAAGGCTTGTGGTCAAAGGCTTTCAACATAAGGAAGGTATGACTTTAAT
This sequence comes from Benincasa hispida, assembly GCF_027475165.1. Lineage (NCBI taxonomy): Eukaryota > Viridiplantae > Streptophyta > Magnoliopsida > Cucurbitales > Cucurbitaceae > Benincasa > Benincasa hispida. The sequence continues at coordinate 2,965,951 of NC_143481.1, forward strand.
GAAATATTTTCTCCAGTAGTTAAATTAACTACTATTAGAACTGTATTATCGATAGTGGTAGAAGAGGATTTATTCCTAGAACAAATAGATGCAAAGACAGTGTTTCTTCATGGTGATTTGGAGGAAGAAATTTACATGGTACAACCACATGGATTCATAATACAGGAACAGGAAAAAATGGTTTACAAACTTTGGGGAAGCTTGTATGGTCTCAAACAAGCTCCCAGACAGTGGTATAAGAAGTTTGATAACTTTATTTGCAATAATGAATTTTATAGGTGCCAGACAGATCATTGTTACTACATAAGATCTCAAGGTAACTCTAACATTATTTTACTACTATATGTTAATGACATGTTGATAGCTGGTACAGGCAAACAAAAAAATATGAAGATAAAAGCTTAGTTATATGAAGAGTTTGATATGAAAGATTCGGGAGCTGCCAAACAAATCTTGGTAATGAGGATCAAGAGGAAAGATGGTACATTGACATTGTCACAAGAAGAATACGTGAAAGAGGTACTAAATTGATTCGTATAGAAAATGCAAAACCTGTGAGTACTTCTTTGGCTTCTCATTTTAAATTATCCAAAGAGCATTCACCCACTACTAAGCAGGAAAGAGATCACATGACTAGAGTTTCATATACTTTAGCTATAGGTAGCCTAATATATGTCATGGTTTGCACAAGACCAGACATTGCACATGCAGTGGGAGTTGTTAGCAGGTACACGAGTAATCTAGGGAAGCAGCACCAGGAGGATGTGAAGTGGATTTTGAGATATCTAAGAGGGGCAACTGATTATGCTCTGCATTTTATAAAATCAGATTTCAAACTACAAGGTTATGTGGATGTAGATATGGCAGGTGATATAGATGGCAGAAAAAGTACTACTGGATATATCTTTACTTTGGGTAATACTGCTATTAGTTGGGTTTCTAGACTGCAGAAGATAGTAGCTTTTTCTACTATAGAGACTAAGTATGTTGCAGTAACTAAGGCAAGTAAAGAGATGATATGGCTTCAATCTTTCTTAGAACAACTTGGCTTGAAACTGGGAAAGGGGTCTTTTCATGGTGATAGTCAAAGTGCTATACATTTAACAGAGAATCTAGTGTTTCATTCAAGAATGAAACACATCAAGGTGAGGTACCATTTTATTTGATCAAACTTTGGAAGATGGTGTGCTGATGCTTAAAGATTTCAGGGAGTAAGAATCCAGTCGATGTGTGTACCAAGGCCATTCCTATTGATAAACTGAAGTTGTGTGCAGCTTCAGTTAGACTTCTCCCTGAGTAGAGAGGAGTCACTATCGTTGCAGGGGGACATGTTGCTTGTTTTGTCTCTCCAAGTGAGAGATTGTCGAGAAATATGGAGCCCAAATAAGCAAAAGGCCCATTTACACGATAACTGAAAAATTAAAACTGCAGTGGGGGTTCTCTCGTAGGTGATTACTGAAAATAGTATGTGAGGAAGGAAAAAAAAAAAAGGAAGACAGGAGCCTTATTTGCTCCCTGCCCATGGGTTTTTCATGCTGAAGAAGATCATCGAAATTTCTATTTTTTGATGTGTTTTCTCTTGGCCTTCGTGCATATATGTTTTCTTCCAATTAAAGAGTTTGAATGCTATTGTAAGAGTAATTTGTGATCATTTTCTTTAGAGAAAATTAAGAGAGAATATTCTTTGAGCATGGTAAACTCTTGGGTTCTTATCCCCATCATTTTTAGTGAATCCTACATCGGTAGCAGATAGCTGGACATAGCCTACACTAGGTGAACCAATACATCTCTATTCCCTTAAACTTGATTTAGGATTGTTCTTATTGCTTGAAGCTTAGATTATTGTATCTATTCTTTCAAGCCTACGAATTTCAATTAGTTTATTCCACTGTATATTGGAATTCGAATCTGATTTGGGATTGTTGGATAATATACTTTGTCTGAATTGGGTAGCTTAATTTGGATTGATATGGTATTATTTCTTATCAAGTAATGGATGGTAGAATAGGTTGAATCTTTAGATCACACATATACATGAACATTTCATTTTAGTTATATGCACTTCATTTTTATAGTTGCCTCCACAAGAGGGAGCATGTCAAATAAAGGCGAGGTCAATGTGGGTATTGAATATAAAGATGAAATGTATGCACCTTGAGGGCGACACCCAACCCAAACCATACGTCTCCTCTTACTGTCAAGCTATCCAGCTCAACAATGCTCGGAATTGACTTGAATCGACTTCGGAAATCATTAATCTGGGAAAGAAGGAATAAGCACAAGTAGAATAATATTTAATCACCGTACTAGTGGAACTTCCAAATTTTACCTTTTCAAATTCAGGACCTAAATCAATTGATGGATTTACAGGGCTAGCTCTTGCTGCATTTCTTACTACTAAGCCTTTATTAGATGTGTATAGGTCTGACTGCAAAAATGTAAAAGAAACATTAGTTTCACCAGATGTGGTTTTCCTGTCTCATTCAATATTCGGTACACAGTAAGTTCACATATATACACTTACTTGTAAAAGAAGTAAATCTGAAGTTGAACTCAGTTGTAGTGAACGAGGATATGGGACATTTATTCCAACAACTCGATCAAAGAACTGTCTCAATAGTTAAAAGTACAGCATGAAAAGAGTAGTCATACAATGTGACCCAACATAAAATCTACAATTTAAACAAACCTTAATCATTGAACCTACTGCAGTTTTTTGCAAGAGCAATTGTTTATCGCTGCTTCCAACCTGATGAGACAAGTAACTTCATCAGTATCTTCTACAAGGATAAAAAATATAAAGGTGAGTCGCTTTGTAAATGGCCTTTGACCTCTGAAAATGAAGAGGTCTCAATCTTTAGTGTATTTGTATCTACTAGTCTCTTGATGGTAGTCAAATTCAGCCACCTGAACAATATAGCACAAAGTTGACGTCAAGTACATATCCAATGGCTAGGAGGGCAAAAAGGTAAAGAAAGTTCGTACTCACAAGCTTCTTGTATCAGAAAATTTGAACTTGACCATTGGCTTGATTAAATTAACATAAAGAGAAACTTCAATCAATTAGATAAATTAAAAAGTATCCACTGGAAAAAAAAAACAAACTAACAGCACCACAAAACATAAATCTAAAAAGGATAAGTAATTCAACAAAAAATTTGAAAGATAATGGAAAGACACTTACAGAGTGACTTGAATTTAGAGAAATATCTGCAAGCTGCATTGAGAAACAATGTACATCAAACCCGTCGTCAAGAACCTAAAACACCCTAGCTTTAAGAACAAAATAATAACAATATTACGACCACCTTTTTTTTAAGCAACTACTTTCGTTTTTTAAAATGTAAGAAACAGAGGATATATTAGAAACAGAGGATATATTTTCACTTTTCCAAATATAGAAACAGAGCATATAAAAATACAATTGACAAATGAACAGCCAACGGGCAGGGGCCCAAAAGGATTACAAGAAACACCTGCTTGTAGCAAAGAATCATAGTAAGATTACAAAAGAATTTCTGGTGACTACAGCACCACCAAGGGATAGTGAGCTGCAAACTATTACAAAGAATTTAGTCAAGGCTCTTTTATCCTCAAAAATCCAAGGTCAAGTTTAGCCACCAACACAAACAATTTTAATCTAAGTTTCAAACTTTCACATCAGTACATCTCTCATATTGAACCTAATTCCTTGTTGAGATTGATTTCTGCAACTAGTCGTTACTGAGGTATTGGAAGATGACATTGGACTGATGACAGCAACTCTGGGCAATCAAACTATTCAAGGGACCTTTTATTGTGTGCTTTCTGATATGCATTTATTCAAAATATCCCCATACAGGACAAAGGAGGAGGGCTATATTTCAATAATAATGCAAGTTACCAAGGATGGAGGGCTATATTTCCTATCATATCTTGCTTTTTGAATATAATGATTCTGATCAATATATAACAAAGTTATGTATATATATTTTTTCCCATGTAACAAGATCTATTTCTAGACTGGAAAGCGGACAGGAAACGGGCAGTAATAAATACAAGGATGTGCAATGATCTAACAATGGCAAAAGTCAAAACACAATAAACTCCAATAGATACCGGTGAAAGATTGAAATGTTTCATGACAATACCAACCTGACACCTCTCTGGAGTTGAATAAGTGCTGCTACTTGATTCCAATGCTGCTGCAGGTGTTACCTATAAGAATGAAAGGCATAAGAGTTGAACTAAGGAAGCACGGTATATAGCAATATTGTTGCATACCTCCAAGCAGAATTCGATCTTATTTTGGATCAAATAATTTAAGATTTCTAAATCATTCAGTCAAGAAATTCATGATTAAAAAAAAAAGGATAAATCATTGTATTATGATTAAAAAAGATCAGATCAGAATAAAGGATACGTGGGTCAATAACAGCAGCAACATTATCTGAGCCAACAACAAGAGCAAACTCCTTACCCTGGAAAATGAATTAAAGAAAATATTAGATTGATGTTGGAATCCCTTTCTTGCAAGTTACCGTTCTTCTCTATTCCCCTAGCTTTCCAAACGACTATATATAATATATGCAAGTATTTTCACCCACCATCTCTCTGATAAAATAATGTATTATCAATTGGCTAACATTAAGCATAGAAGTCCAACCTTTGATAATAGTACGTCTAGAGTTCCACCAGTCAGCAAGGAAAGGAGCAGCGGGCCATGATCAGAAGTATACCTGCACATGAAATAAAAAGATATGGACTATAATTCTTATCCAAAAAATGAAATTTTTGTCAGATCAAACGAACAGTCTAAATTTCAACCATGAAGTTTCTCCATTTCTCCTGTCCAAATGTATATCATTACATGAGGGCATTGCTCTAAGGCATTATTTACAAAAGATGTAAGAATATAATCGACAAAAGAAATCTACACTTATTTGCATAAAAAATAAGAAAATTTTACAGAGACTCCAGCATTGCCATCAGTATCAATATAATCTAAGAAGCATAGACACAGATACGGATACGATACGGCGATACGTTAATTTCTAAAAAACTAAGATATGGATACGTTGAAGATACGTATTATATATATATATATATGTCTAATTAATTGCTATAATACATATTTTAAGTCAGATTATAATAGATTCAAGAAGAGAGTGAAAACTTAAAAAAAATCCAGTAACGTCGAGTGATTGTTGAGTGACTAAAGTAGACGGTAGGAAAGAAGTAGAAGATGAAGATTGAATAATGAAGTTGAGGATGAAGGAGGTGTGAATCATGATTTAAATAGTGAGAGAGAATGGAATAATGAAGATTTAATTATGTTTCGGGTTTTTTAATAAAAAAAATTTATGTTCTATCATTTTTAATTTATTTTGTTTTGGAGTGCTCAATTTAAGTGGACTTTTATGTTTGGAAGTAATTTTAAAATGGTTGAAATCACTTTTATCATTTTCAAAATCACTCTGAAACATGTTTAATTCTTCAAAACTAATTTTGATGATATGAAAATTGCATTTAAAAGTATAAAATTGAAAATTAAATTAATTTTGAGTAATTAAAATTGTATTTTCGAGTGATTTTAAAAATGAAAAAAATTGATTTTTGATGATTTTAAAATCACTCCTAAAGATGCACTAAAATAAAATGGGTTGTAGGTTGGGCTTTTTAAATGATTGGGCTTAAATTTGAAACAAAAAATTGACCCAGGTATCTGGAAGCAGATACGCGTATCTGAAAATTAAAAATAAAAATAAAAAAATCAGATACTTCAAATCACGTATCAGACACGTATCTGCCACATATCTGGACGTATACGTATCTGATACTGATTCTCTGCACAATTAGAAGTATCTATGCTTCCTAGAATATAATTAAAGGCCAGAGAGGCTGTCTACCAAACCAAAAATATGATATCTAAAAAATGTGGACAACTGGTACCTCACATTGTATTTTACATTTTTTGTGACCAATGTGAGCTTCCTTTTTTAGTGATAAATATTGATGTGCCTTAGAGCTACCATGGAAAGGGTATCCAGAGTGAAAATTTAAGAGAAACTCAAACTAGTTTCTAAAGCATGGGGGTTAACAAAGGACAAATAGAAACCAACTCAAAATAGTGTCTGCACCACAGTTTACTAGATCGAGCCAATATCAAGAGCCCACACCCTTATTATCTTTCCTTCTCTTGTACCTACTTTCTCTTAATGGAAAGCTGTAACCCAGAAAAATATGCTGCTCGAGAAATTGAGAATATGCCAAGTTTTCTAAATTATTAAGAGAAACCAGGTATGCAGTGTATGGAAGATTGCTTTTGAGAAGAGAAACATATGCAGTTGATGGATGATCATTGATCATGCTACAAGTTCAAAATGACAAGTGAAGACTTACATAAATTACACATAGATCATAGTTGGCAGTTTTCTCATACAAGAAAACGCTACTGATCACCTATCAAGTTGGTTTCTCTTTTTCTTGTTTCCCGATATAGTTTACTCCAAAGCCAGGGACGTATAAGAGTAGAAAAGACATGCTCCGAAGCTTAACTATCATCGATAAGGTATACTTTACTTCCGTTTCTTATTCTTAGAAAGAAAAAATGAAGCTATGAAAACAAACACTGGTTTCTATAACGTCATCCTCTAGAAAAACTGCATGTTTTATTATCTCTCTCTAAAAGCTCTCTACAATGTGACATCTATGGGAGGGTTTGCAGTAGATAGGAAATTCTTCGACCTTCGAAGCTCAGGCAAAGGTAAATGAATTCCTATCAAAGAACGGAATGGGGCTAGGGTGAGTAAACTAGAGCTGGAGTTGGGGACGGCTGCGTGGGTCCATGGCTGTTTGAACTCGGTGGTGGCTTCAAGAGCTGTAGATGGGTTTCGACGCAGAAGAAGGCTAGATCCAACAATCATTTTCTTCCAAGTGCTATCGAATTCAAGGGGGCATTTTGCTTTGGTGTCTTTGGAATCCTTCAAAGGAAGAAATGATCGAATTTACATTCCAAAGGGATCCAAGAAAAAAAGGTTGGAAAACAATTGCAGGAGAGCTCACCGGTTTCTTACCTACCCCTCTCTCTTTACCAGCTAAGAGGAAGTGGGAGGCCCTGAAGGGTTCCAAGGAAGGAAAAAGGTAGAGTGGAAGAGGGAAGTGGCAAGGTGGTTGTGTCAAACGAAGCTGAGAAGGAGATTTTCTCCGATTGGATTTATGATTTTGTGTTTGATTTCTCAGTAACAGTGTTGATCGAACGTCTGAAGGCCGAGGTTAGCTGGATTCAGATTGAGAAATCGTTGTTGAAGTGAGTGGGTCAAAAATTTTCTTTCCGTCTATTTTGTTCTAATCTCATGGTCTGTGTATGTGATAGTAAGGTGGTCAAGGAGGATTTTGTGATCTCGGCTTGGAATTTCTGTTTGGTGGCCGAAGGAAGAAAGTTGGCATTTGCAGGAGGTTGGGTTTTGGTTTTGGATGTCCCTCCTTTCTTAATAACTAAGAATTTCTTAGCTAAAGTGGTGAATTGGTGTGGGGGGTTGCCGGAAAGTGAGAGCTTTGAAGTTTCGGAGGTATGGGAAGAGGAGCTTTGTTTTCGAGCAAAAGGTAACAGTAATGGCTTCATTCCGATGGTCTACCCAGTTAACTTCGATGCATTCTCTTTCCCAATTAGACTTGCAATTGGCCGGAGAGGTGTGGAGGCAAAGGAGGGTGGGACGGGATTCCCCAAAGCCTTCAGGTATGGTCCTACCTAACTCTGTCCTCTCCTCAGCAGAAGTGTTAGTTGCAGCAGAACGGTAAGGTTCACGGGGGTACTGTAGGTGATACGGTGGGTAGTGAGTTGGCGAGTTGGGCCTTCATCTGGATATGGGCCTCTTGCTAACCCAAAGCCCTCAGGCAGAAAGACAAATAAGCTTCAGTTAGAAGTGGGTCGGCCCACTCAGAAGTTTAGGAAAGAGGTTGTAATGGAGGTTTCTGGGGAAACCCAACCTCAAAGGCCCAAAAAGAAGGAGATTCTGGATTGGGAAGAAGACCTGGGTCTGGATACCTCCGACCTAACCTGCGATGACTTAGACTATAACCCATCAAACCCGTCAGTGGCGAGCTTATCAAACGATTATTTTCTTCTTTCTTCTTCATTCATTCCTGAGCACAGCCCGTCGCCGGAGGGATTGCTTTGTAATGTCAAGGATGTCAACCAGAAGCCCATTGTTGTAGGCAAAGAAGGAACTACAAGAGTGTTTTCTTCGATCGAAGAGGTTCAACCCATGCATCACCTTTTATTAGAAGCTGAAGGGGAGTTCCGATCCCATCCTTGTTCCAATGGAGTTTCTCGTTTGGGTCCTGCTCAGTGGCAACTTTCTCAGCCAACTCCTCTGATTAAGACCGATTGGTCCAACCTACCAGGTAAGTGTTTCTTCCCGTTCTTTGAATCTTGCTCCTCCCAGGGGTGTCTTGGAGTCAGGTGGAAAGGGGGTCGTGTCCTTTTGTCCTAAGGGGTTGGGCCTGAGGCCTTTAGCAGTGGGTGACCCATCGACTGTGAGAGGGAATGAAAATTATCCTCCTTTTCCTTTTCCTTCTCCGAACTCTCTTCTTAATTCCAATGGTGCCTTTCCCTTTTTACCAGTGTTTCATTTAGGTGTGGGAAGTTCTGGGGTTGCTTCTTGGCCTAACGTGACAAACGTAGGGGCAAGGGAGGTTCTCTGCTCATGCCGAATGGGGTTTTATTGGGGGATCCTCACTCCTTCTCCAACCCTCTTTTGATTCCGTACTTGACGCCAAACGAGGAGCCTTGTTGTAGTTGGCCCTATGGATGGGGAGCCTTAGCGTCTGTGGGAATTCAAAGAGCGGAGGCTGAGGAAGTTAATCCAACTCCAGTTTCGAAAAGGAAAAAGCCTGTTGGGAAGAAATCTTTTAGGAAAGGGAGCAACAAAGTGGTGACTAGAGATGTCCACGGGGCAGGGCGAGGCCGGGGATGCCATTCCCCATCCCCGTCCCCACTCCCCATTTCATTCCCCACGGGGAATTCGCGGGGATCGGGTTCCCCGCGGGGAATTTTTCCCCGTTACATTTTTTTTTTTTTTTTGTAAAAAGCCAATTGATTTAAATCACTAATGTGATCAAATTTTAATTAAATAATGAACTTTATCACTAAATTGTTTATTATGGTTAATTTTATATGACAATTTGAATTTAAAGATAAATTACTCAAATTTTGACCTAAAAAAGCAAATTAATTTTTTTTAGTAGAAAGAAATAAATATAAATCAAATTATTCACATATATAATCTAAATTTAAACATTCAATTTGAACGTATTCATTATCTTTCCCAATAAATAATCAAATTTGAAATTTAAATGTAATATTTACATAATAATAATAATAACATAACATTAGATAACTATATTAAATAAATATGTAAAAGCTAATCGGGGCGGGGATGAGGAATGCATTCCCCGTCCCCATCCCCGTTTAGTTCACAGGGAATTTTTTTCCCCCACTCCCTCCCCCATTCCCCTCCTAATCGGGGAATCCCTAGTGGTGACAGAGTTGCACAAGCTCGAAAGTTTAGTCAATTATGACCGAAAGAAGGCTTCTAAGGAAGCAGGAATTCCCCATCTCAATGTTAAAAATTATCTCCTGGGTGGTGGTGGGGGGAGGGGTGCATGATAAGAGGAGATTAATCAAAGAGGTTTTGAGGTAAGAGATCCCGGATATTGTGGTTTTGATGGAGATAAATGGAATGAATTAGACATTCATTGGAGGTATTTGGAAATCTAAAAGGCTGGAGCAGGAAAGCATTGATTTGGTGGGGAAGCCTGGGGTATTGTGTTCATGTGGATCAACTGCTTTGGAGGTGATTAAGGGCATCTTTTTGCTCTCGATTTCGTTCAGGTGGAAGGTTGGTGAGATTATTTGGGTGACAGGAGTGTATGGTCCCCTTAGAACTCAAGGGAGGGATCTCTTTGGGTTGTGTGGTTCTATTTGGTGCTTTGTGGGTAACTTCAATATGACTCGCTCGCAAGCTAAGAGGGCTCCGTTAGGGAGAGGTACTAGATCCAATCGAAGATTCAATGGTTTTTTTTAGGGAGGTAATTGGATTGACCCTCCTCTGTTGAATGGTAAGTTTACTTGGGCCAATTGTAGAGCGAGGAGTAGGATTGACAGATTTCTACTTTCTGTGGATTGGATGACGGTTTACCAGGAGGGTTATCCTTTTGTCAAGGTGCCAAAATTAGGAGCCCATTCCTTTTCATTTTGAGAACATGTGGCTCTAACACCCTTCGTTTAAGACCCAAATTCCCAGTTGGTGGAACATTCCTATGCAAGGCCGTTGGGAAGGATTCCACTTTATGGATAAGTTGAGAGTTGTGCAAGGGGAGCTTAAGTCATGGAATAGGGAGGTGTTTGGAGATGTTAAGCTTCAAAAAAGGGAGATTTTATCTAAGAACAAGGGGTTGGATGAGTTGGAGTTAGATGGTTTGTCAGATGAGGCCATGAAGGCTGAAAAGGACTCCCTTAAGGTTCTTCTTGTGGAAGTGATTAGAAAGGGAACTTGTAGCTAGAGACAAAAAAATTAAAGTGGCTTGGGCTAAGGATGGGGACGACAACACTTCCCTCTTCCTTAGAGTGGCTAGTGGCAAGAAGGTCAGAAATAGGATTGGGCCATTGATTAATGATTTAGGGGAGATTATTAGCGATAAGAATAAGGTCGAAGAGGAAGTCATTTCTTACTTCTCCCATTTGTATAGGCCGAAGGTTAGAGCTGAACCATTTGTCCAAGGGCTTGATTGGAACCCCATTTTCGAAGGAGAAAGAAATGGGTTGTTCGAACCCTTTTCTGCGGAGGAGATTAAGACGACTGCTTTTGGGAGTGATAGCTCAAAATCCCCCCGACCCAGACGGGTTCTCTTTGGCTTTTTATCAAGACAATTGGTCTTTAGTCAAAGGTGTTAGAGTTCTTCAAGAATTCTATGAAAGGGGCATCCTTAACAATTCCATCCCGAAAACGTTTGTTTCTTTGATCTTGAAGAAGGAGAACGTGAATAGGGTTAAGGATTTTAGATCAATCAGCCTTATTCCGAGTGTTTACAAAATAATTGCAAAAGTGTTAGCTAATCGGTTAAAAAGGGTGCTCCCATCAACTATTTCCGACTTGAGAGGCTTTCGTGGCTGGGAGACAAATTATAGATCAATCCCTTATAGCCAATGAGGCAGTTGAGGACTATAGAGGAAGAAAGAAAGAAGGCATACTCTTCAAGATTGACTTTGAAAAAGCATATGACCACATTGACTCGAATTTTTTGGATAAGGTCATGGAGAGGAAGGGTTTTGATTATAAGGGGCGTATGTGGATGTGGGGCTATCTGAGGAACATTAGATACTCTTTCCTTATTAATGGTAGCCCTAGAGGGAAAGTTGTAGCGACAAGAGGCCTTAGACTGGGAGATCCTTTTTCTCCCTTTCTTTTCCTCCTAGTCGTGGATGTCCTGAGTAGGATGGTGAGTAGATGCATCGAGAGCAAAGTCATTAAGCCCTTTGAGGTGAGGGTGGATAAGGTTCCCCTTTCCCATCTTACATTTTTTCCTCTTTTCTTTTCTTTTCTTTTTCTTTTTTGTTCGGGTGAGGAAAACTTGTTTTTAATGTTGAATCATGTCTTGGGCTTTTTTGAAGAAATGTTAGGGCGGAAGATCAACAGGGGGAAATGTAGTGTCATGGAAATCAATTGCGAAGAGGATAAGCTCAAGAGGTAGGCTGAGTGGGTTGGGTGTGACGTCAGTAATCTCCCTTCTTTATATCTTGGCCTCCCTTTGGGAAGCAATCCTAAGTCAGTTGCCTTTTGGGATCCCGTGATGGATAAAGTGCAGAAAAGACTTGCATCTTGGAAGAAAGGTTTTTTCTCTATTGTTGGAAGGCTCACTCTGATCAAGTTTGTTTTGATTGGCATTCCTGTGTATTACTTTTCCCTTTTCGAGGCCTCGGGTGAGGTGTGTAAGTGTTTAGAAAGGCCTATGCGTGACTTTCTCTGGGAGGGGATTGACGAAAGGAAAGGCAAAGGTTCACATTTGATTAGATGGGAGATCATTGAGAGATCAGTACCCTTGAGGGCTTGGAAATTGGGAATCTTACGATTTGCAACAAAACCTTTCTAGCTAAGAGGTTGTGGTGATTCACCATTGAGCCTAACTCGCTGTGGCATAGGATCATCGTAAGTAAACACAGTCCCCATCCTTTTGAGTGGTTGTCCAAAGGGATTAAAGGTACTCGCCGGAATTTGTGAAAAGATATCTTAAAAGAACTCTCTTCTTTCGCTCATTTGGTCGGTTGCGTGGTGGGGGAGGGGAGAGACTTATTTTTGGGAAGACTACTGAGTGTGGGAGAGACCTCTCCGTGTTAGGTTCCCTCGTTTTGTGTCATTTGTCTTCCCTTAAAAACAACTTCATTGTGATTTCTTAGTGTGGATGGGGAGCTCTTGCCTCTTCTCTTTCGGTTTTCGTCGCCCTCTTCTGATCAAGAAACGGTGGACATGGCTTCTTTTCTTTCTTTACTCGAGAGCCACCCCTTTAGATTGGGTAGAAGGGATGTGAGAGTTTGGAATCCCAGTCCTTTGGACAGATTCTCCTGTAAATCTTTCTTTTAGTGTCTGGTTGATCCTTCCCCCTCATGCGAGTCGGTCTTTTCAGTGCTTTGGAGGATCAAGATTCCTAGAAAGGTGCAATTCTTTTCTTGGCAGATCCTTCACAATCGTGTTAATATGTTGGATAGGCTCGCCAGAAAGTTGCCCTCGCTTGTCGAGCCTTTTTTTTGTATTCTCTGTCAGAAGGCGGAGGAAGACCTAGATCACATTCTTTAGTGCTGTGATTATGCGAGTGGTGTTTGGGACTCTTCTCTCCGAACATTCAGCGTGTCCCGTGCTTACCACAGAGACGTCTATGCTATGATCGAGCAGTTCCACCTCAATCCGCCTTTTGGAGAGAAAGGCCGGTTTCTCTGGAGTGCTGGTATTTGTGCGATTTTATGGGTTTTATGGGAGGGAGCGAAACAATAGAGTTTTTAGAGGTGTGGAGAGGGATTACAGGGAGCTTTGGTCCCTTGTTCATTTTCATGTGTCTCTCTACACTTCAATTTCAAAGACCTTTTGTAATTATTCTATAAGCATGATTTTGCATAGTTGGGATGGGACCCCTTCCTGTAAGGGCCCCTTTCTTTTGGATTTGGTTTTTTTGCCTGCCCTTGTATTCTTTCATTTTTTTCTCAGTAAAAGCAATTTGTTCTTATAGGGAAAAAAAAAACAAACAAACGAACTCTGGTTTCTTTTTTACGAAACAAAAATTTCGTAAGAATTATATCACAGAGTAGAACTTACAAATCATCATGTTCCTTTGGTTTTTGAAATGGATTCAGCTGCAAATTTTGTCCCTGATAAATAAGCAGAATTTTAAGCGCAAGCTCAAATGAGGCTTTATAGGACTTCTATTCATATAAGATATTGCTGAGAAATAAGCTCTAGATTCATAAACCTGAATCAAAGAATGGACATCAATTCTCGACTTCTTATATTGTCCCATGGCCTACAGATTATAAATAACAATTAGAACACTGAAGGTTTATCCAAGTGAAGAAAATTATAAAGTATGGGATCAGATTTCACCTTCAATGTCTCATCGTGAGTTTCAGCAGAATCCAAGATAATCAATGGAACATTGCATCCATACTTTCCATTTAGGAACTGAAAAATTAGAATGGTAGCACATGCGCAATTAGTTGTCAAATAGATATAATGAAAATCGCTGATGCTGACTAAGTTATCAACAGTACTAGTAAAAAAACTGACCTCAATTTGCTCAACAAATAAGTCAAGGGGTGTTGAATCACCAAAAACTTTGATTGCGGATCTGCATAATAGATCATTTGCCAGAACTAGTATTTAACTTTCCAACATTGAGATGATGGAAGAAACATGAGCCATACACATTTTGAAGTTCAAAAATAACAAACAGACCTACTCGTCCTTCAAATTTTGACATCATGAAGGCTTAATGATTATGGGAAGCATCATGAAAATTGAGAAGTACAAGAAGAGATGGTAAGAACATTGATGGAGAATGATATAATTAACTAATAATATGTCATTAAGGGGGAGGAAAAAGGTCAGTATTCTTTACAACCTATTAAATGACAGTGTTAAATCCCAGAGTTGATTTAATGAAGAAAAACAAGAATTGTGTTCATAAATCTTATCCCACGTTTCAATTTAAGCAGATTTTAGTGATGGCATATTATCCAATACCATAATAGAAGGTAAAATACAAAGATAATTTGAAAGAGAAGAAAAGAAAGATAGCCTTGCACAGATTTGCAGACAATTGGAATATATTTACCAGAGTTGAAATTTTGTACTGCCCACCACTTTTAATTGTTTAAAACATGCAAGTTCAAGTCTTGACATTTTTTTCTATGTAGAGAAGATATTTCACAACTATGATATACTACAACCACTAAAACACGACAATTGGGATTAAGCCATTGAATGAACAAGGCATTCACAGTGAGTTTCACCTATATCAAAAATACAGAACTATGATATACTACAACCACTAAATCACGACAATTGGGATTAAGCCATTGAATGAACAAGGCAATCACAGTGAGTTTCATCTATATCAAAAATACAGAATAACTACATAAGCTAAGATATACATTCTTCAAATTTGAATCACAAAAACCATCAAAATTTAACACGTCCACTGTACTGTATATAGTTTGGGAACTAAGAATGACGCTTACTTGGGCCCATTAAAACCCATAGCTGTGCCCAAAACTCCATTGAACTTCAAAACAACGAGCTTATCCAAAAGATTTTTAGTCTCTGCTATGTCTACAACATCAAGTCATATAGAACCATTCGGCATCATATTTATTTCCATACTGTAATATTTTTCTTAATGGAGAAGCAAAAACAACACGTTACCATCTGGAAGAGGCGCTAAACTCCCATAGGGAACAAGAAGCAATTCTTTCTTCAAAACATCATCGATTTTCATCTGCTCCTCTACGTGATCCAATCCCTCTCTTACAAATGACGTGCAAAACAACTCAGTTTCATGAATAAAAGACTGGAAAAGAGTTTAAAAACAACTGAAAATGGTACCTTGGTTGAGCTTTAGGAAGTTCCTCTTCGACAGCAACTGCTTCAGTAGAACCCAATCGCTTCTGCTCATAAAGGAAGGTCTTCGTTATCAAGTTACAGAACAAATAGATAAATTGAACTGAGTCATTGGCCGGAATAGGATAAGCAATCCTCTTATAGATCTCCAATGGCATACTCGAATCCACAAGGGCCACAATCGGAACCTGCAATCTGTCCGCCTCCATAATCACCGATGATTTCCTCTCCGTATCTATAACCACCAAACAATCAGGCGGTTGAGTAGGCCCAAAACAGAGCTTCTTATGCCTCGACCTGAACTTCTTAGGATTTCCACTATTAGTGAGAATTCCACTCATCTTCCAAAGTGCGGTGGCGTTAGGGCTGTAGCATCCAATCTTCTTCGTCATTTCTTCAATGATTTCATCGAAAAGCCAATTGGTATTAACGAACATGAAACGACCCTTCTGGCGGACCAATGAGCCAATGAAGTTCAAGGCATTGCGCATACAAATTAGGGTTTTATCGGAGTCAATGATCGCCATTCGATTGCGGAAGCCATAGGTATATAGCTTGAAATGGTGAGTGGCAACCTGACGACCAACATGGGCTTTGGTGCTCAATAGCTTCTGAATTAAAATGGAGTGAAGAGTCATCTTAGCCGCCGCGTGATTCTTGAGATTCTGAACTTTTCTTCTTACTCGTTGCCGTTTCCCACTCCGACGACCTCACACCGCCGTCACCAGCTTCCCATCATCGGAATTCTACGATAAATTGGCGCTGGAAGAGCTGAATGCCAATTTCTTGTATTTTAGGGTTTAAGACAGAAACCTTTCTTAGAGGAATTTTTTTTTTTTCTCTAAATCAACATTCATTAAGATTCAAATCTCTAAGGAGGACATATTAACGTTTCAAAAAAACAGGACATGTTAATATATTTTAAAGATCAAAATTATAATACAAAATTCTAATTTCAAGTTTAAATTATCAAAACAATAATAATAATAAACATACACAACATGTATGAGGTTGGTTTTAATTATACTTCTAAATTTTGAAAAGTCTCATTTTAATTTTAGAAGTTTGAAATTTTTTTCTTCTCAAACTAACCCTTAAAGGCTTTGTCATTAAATTCACTGATAATTTTTTTTGTGCTTATGTTGCCAAAACAAACCTAAATACATATCTAAAATAATTTTAAAAGTTAGAGTTAGCCAAAAAAAATCATAAATTAAAGAACATAAAATTGGGGCCGTGGAGTTATAAGAAGAAGACAGATAACAATTATGATTTACTAATGCTTCGTGTGTCTTCATTTTTTTTTTTTTTTCATATATGTGTTTAAGATTGATTTATATAATCATGTACGAACTTATGAGTTAAAATGTGTATGGATTGAATTTGGTTCAAAAACCTGCTAAGAAATTGATGGTTAAATGTAAGGGCCCATCGTCAACAAGTAATAATACGAAAAATTCTCCAAATCTTGTTTCCTAAGAGATTGTATGCAAAATTTATATTTAAAAGAAAGTTTTTTCTGAGTTGGAACTGAAGATAACCAATCAAATAGTTGGGAATGGTAATTTATGATAGTGGTGTTGGACTCGTATAGCAACTCTAGAACAGGGTGAATACGTTTAATTAAACTTTTTAAAAAATATGTTCAATTTAAATTAATTATATATTTTTAAATTAAATTAATAAAAAAAACCCTAATTGATGCTAAATAACAAGATTGATAAAAATTATGTAATACTATACTCAATCAATTCCAATCAACAAAAGCATGTAATTAAAAGTAATGCAAAAATAATTAGGAACCGTGATTTTTATAGTAGTTTGATCAAACTCGACATACATCCACTTTTTCAAGCGCCTCTTGAAATTTCAATTAAAAATCTCATTTGACTCTTTTCACATATGAGAGTCGATCTGCGACCTTGCTCCTTTTCCGGGTTGGCAAACTCGATCCTTTCCAAGGGTCAAGATCCAACCATTACAATATTCTTCAAGCTTTAAAACACTCAATGAAACTCTTTAAAAATAGTGAATGTATAAGTTTGAGCTCACAATATTTAATCTTCAAATACAATAAAAATTCTCTTAAGAACAAGATGAAAATAAAGAAATTTGAGAGCTTTAATAGAGATCAACAATGGTTGTCTTTTGCCATTTTTTAGGGATTATAAAGTTGTGAAAAGTTATTGAAAATTTAAGGAAAATGAAGTATAAAAAGAGAGGAAAGTGAGATAAAAATAAGATTTTAATTTGGGTCATTGGGTTGAGCAAAAGTTAAATTAAAAGTGAAGATTAAGAGATAATTAAAATTATAAAATAAAATAAAAAAATCAATAATATATAAACTTTTTTTAAGAAAATAAAAATAAAACCCACCCATGGCAACTTTAAGCCTTATGTGTCACTCACTCTATAGCTCTAAGTGACACTCTATAATTAGTCCAATTTGATGATTTGCATGTCACGTGATCCTTGGGTATTTCATCTTCAAAATTGTTTCTGAAGGGAAATCATCGAAGGTTTCGCAGCAAAAGCGGGGATTGTTCCCATTTTAATTTTCACATAATTCATAAGTTTTACCAATCAATAAAATATGCATTAAGAAACATTAAATTACAACATGCTTTTGAGGGAGAATTAGGGAAGAAGATGACTTGGAAGAAAGTTTACTTACCTTTGAAGTCAATTTTTTCCACGTATTTCCTCTTGATCTAAATCAAGTACCGATCTTCAAAACGAAATCCCAATTGGAAACCGCCACGAGAAGCCTATGTATTCTCTTGGGATTAAGATTCAAGCAAGAGTTGTGAACTTTGCTTGAATTCTTAAAAGGGGGAAAAGAGGATGACAGGGAGGAGAAGAATTTATCTTTTCTGTGTGATTGCGAGTGAAACCATAGAGAATTCTCTACTTTTTTTTTTTTTTTTGTTTGGTTCCACACAAAATGAAAGAAGACGACTTCCCTTTCTTCAACTCCCCACACTGCACGTTTTCCTAAGAGAATTAGGGGGAGAGAGTTGTAACTCCTTCCCTTTAATTAAATTTAAAACTTTAATTTTAATTTAATTTAATTTAAATAAAAAATATATAATAACCATCTTATATATATATATATATATATATAATATATTATACCAAATATAACACATAATCTATAGTTTTATATTGTTGTATCAAATACAATATAACCAATTGTTTTATTTTCTCTCAACAATGCATGACATAATATAAATATAATTCAATTATATGAGTCTCATCTATATAATTAATATTCAAATCATATTCAAATATTTTAATTCCTTTCAACTATTTATGGTATTTAACATAAATCATATTTATGTTAAATTTAATTATATGAATCTCGTTCATATAATTAGTATTTGAATCATATTCAAATTCCTCTCAAAATACTTTATATTATAATATATCAAATACATTATATTAATTATGTCACATATAATTAATTCCATCAACTAATTTGAACAATTCAAATTAATCCAAAATTAATTTTCATTTTAATCCTCGTTGAGCTATAGAGAAGACCTTATGAACCTGTAAATTGAAGCTCCAATGGTACTTGAATAATTAATTAAACTCTTTAATTAAATTACCCAACATCCATCAACTATCGGTCACCCCATTAAAGACCGACAGTTGCACTTTTCGTGCTACAAATATATTTATGCGTCCATTAAATATAACCAATCAACAGGGTAATGACCCTTCCACAAATTGCTTGTAAGTACAGTTGGGCCAAAATTATCATTTTGCCCATGTAGTTACATCTAACTCCTTAAGTAACACTGATTCCTCTAATGAAAAATAAATTATAGTCCAACTATGACCAAGTCCTTCTCGGACCAAAAGAGGGTGCGACCACATTGTTCAAGGGTCGTAATCAATCCTTAAAGGAGCAATTTATCTACTTACCCCGACATTAAAGAAAGAGCGAATTTCGTCTTATGTAGTTGTTTCCCAGCTCCCCAATCAGACGAATTTTTAAAATGGTAGGCACATTGACTTGACAATCTGACCATTCTCATGATTCAGGTCATGTCACTTATGGTCATCCTAGTGAAATGTAAGTCTTTATTATTAACGGCGTTAGGTAATGAGACTAATCATTTCGTGGTTTAGTTTTATACAAACTCTTTGTATATGATACCCCCGCTCATATGTCTCTGTTTGAATGATCAGGATCAGATCATTTGTAGCACTTTACTGTTGAGGTTGATGTCCTAAGTCTCGTGTCCTGTAGTTTGTAAACAGTTTGTACGAACGCTTGTAATGTATAATCTATGATATTTACTTCACTTCTTGAATTTGCTCATTTGAATGTTTTATTTGCTTTACCACAAACCAATAAACTAAAATCCATGGTTTTCTTTATGTAACTTAAGCATGTATGTGATGACATATAAGCGAATCATGTCTTAAGGGATAACCAAAATGGTCTATAGTATATGGATGTAGGAGGAAAACCTTATCCTGGTAACGCTACGGATGCGACCCGCTTTGTAGAATAGTTACAAGTGTTGTGACTTGTCACAGATGATTTGATCCTGATCATTTGGGGGACATCCGAACGGGAGCGTCCTATACAAAGAGTTTGTATAATATTTGACCACGAAGTGTTAACGTCTCGTTATATAACACCGTTCAAGACAGAGACTTCACTTCACTAAGATGACCATAGGTAACATGACCTCGATCCTGAGTGAGTTGAGAACTCCTGCCATTGAGGGTGGTCCTTTGATTTGCATGGGTGCGAGTGGTCAAGCCGCCGACTCAAACTTACCACTTTGGGGATTCGTCTGATTTGGGAGTTGCGAACTCAGCTACATAAGATGAAATTTACTCATTCCCTGAAGCAGGGGTAAGTAGATAGATAGCTCCCTTAAGGGCTGATTCCATGGCTTGATCAATGTGGCTTTAAACACCTTCTCATGGCCTGAGAAGTGTTCACACATAGTTGGACTATGTTGTATTGTTCATTAGAGGGATCAGTGGTGCTTAAAAAGTGAGATGTAACTACAAGGGCAAAATGGTAAATTGGCCCAACTGTACTTACGAGCATCTGTGAAGGGTTATCGTACTCATGATTGATCATATCCGATGGACACATAAATATATCTGTGGTAAGAAGAGTTCAACTATCGGTCTTTAGTGGAATGCCTGATAGTTAACGGATGGTGGATCTCGTGGCTAAAGAGTTTAGTCAGCTATTCACGTACCGTTGGAGCTTCGAGCCATAGGTCCATAAAGTCCCATTGCTAGCTTGGATACAAGTTGATAATCAGTTTTTGGGTCAGTTTGAAATGTTCAAATTGACAAGAGGGAGTTCGATTATATATGATATAATTGAACTAGTTAATTATATATGATATGACTGACTAAATGTATGAGATACATTATTTTGGAGGAAATTGGATATAAATATGATTTATATCAAGTAGAGGATAAAACACTATAGTTGATATATGATATTAAACTATAGGTTAAAAATATAATAGGATTATATTTATTATTTTATTAATTGGGTGGTTATGAGATAATTGGCCGAAGTTTTCTCCGAATTCGTGCGAAAGTGGGAAGTTCAATTCAGTTCTAGTAACTGAAGAATAAAATGAAAATAGTTTTCATTTTGCAAGAGACACGAAAAAGACACGCTAATTCGCTCACGGTGTGAAAGCCTTGTATCGCTTAGTGTTGATAGCCTATACGATAGAGCCCGCCTAACTAAATGATCGCACACCCACATTTACTAAACGATCGCCCACGATTTCTTAAACGATTACTTACCTTTGCTAGACGATCGCTTACCTTTTGATAGAAAATCGCTTAGCAATTACTACACGATCGTGTACCCCAACCTAAATGACCAAGCACCCGACTATAGATAGTATTCCCTTTTCTCCCACTTATTTGTTCGTAGTACACAATCACTTTTCCTCCTCCCATCTACCAATTCCATCAAAGTCCACCCTTTTGATTATCACTCCGAGAATACTAAGAGCTTTGAGTGGTGGTGTCGTCCCCGTTCGCTTATTGTTCGTGTAGACGACCGTGGTGCTGCTAGGCAATAGCTTACTGGACGAGTAGGAACGAGAGGAGTTCGTTCACGTTGGACCGAGTTCTTGTGAAGAAATTCTTTAACTGGTACGTTCTCATAGTATTTTGTTTTTATCTTTAAAATCATGCCAATAATTAGTCTTTCAATGCATATCTGTATGTTAGAATGTATGTGTGGAAATTCTATCACAATGAAGTTGGTGCGCTTCCGCTCACAGGTACTCAATACAGAGATTAGAGAAGAAATGAAAGATCTGCGTCAAGGTCGTTGGTGGTGCCATGGATGGATGGTGGAGACGTCTCTCCCAAGCTCTATCTCCCGCGAAAGCTTCGATCATCACTCGGACTGGTTTGTGGAGATGAAGAATCCTCGCAGAAAATCTTGCTCATGCTTTCATCTGTGATTGTAAACCTCGGCCTTAAGGCAGAAGTTCAGATGCTCTGAAATGAAGGTCTAAGGGGCTATTTATAGAGTTTAAACGCCGACAGCAATCATGATTGCATTATGTCTCACTGCTGCCTTTGTCGCGGTATGAGCAATGTCACATCATCTTATCTTGTTGATACTCCCAAAGTATGCGTTCGAGCTTGATTCAACTGAAGTATCGACGCATTCCACCCATCTTGCGATCGCTCTTTTATTATGGTTATAACTTTGTAGCCACAACATCCATGTGATGACTGCATTCGCTTGATGACTACAACTTCTCATTGATGACCGCATTCGCTTTACGACCGATTCTATGCGATGGACGCATGTGGCTGATGACCGCAACTTCCATGCGATGGACGCATTCGGTTGATGACTGCAACTTCCATGTTATGGACACATGCGATCACCGCATGCGTTCGTCTATGAGATCGCTCGGCTTTCACCGAATGCGGTTGTCCTAGCTTCAACGCATGCATTTGATTTTGCGATTGCTTATTTCCAATACATGCATTTGATACCTGCGATAGCTACAAAAATAGACACTTTGGCATGGAATAACGCATAATATTGGGGTTAGTGAGGATTTAGGTGCTGACCGACGCAAAACTTAAAATTTCACAAATTCTAAGTAATATCACCGCATTTTCTACTTGTTAGCCCTCATAATTCTAAATAAAAGGCTTATAATAACTGGCATTTCTGCTAGTTATTAACCCCACTTCGCTTTAGGACAAGTGAGAGATTGTTGGGGTTGATGTCCTAAAGTCTCGTGTCTTGTAGTATGTAAACAATTTTTGTGAACGTTTGTGATGTATAATAAATGATATTTACTTCACTTCTTGATTTTGCTCATCTGAATGTTTTATTTGCTTTACCACAAACCAATAAACTAAAATTCCTGGTTGTCGTTATGTAACTTAAACATGTATGTGGTGACATACAAGCGGATCATGTCTTAAGGGATAACCAAAATGGTCTGTAGTATATGGATATAGGAGGGAAATCTTATCTTGGTAACGCTACAGATGCGGCCCTCTTTATGGAGTTACAAGTGTTGTGACTTGTCACAGATGGTCTGATCCTGATCATTCGTGTAAGGAACATCTGAGCGGGGGCGTCTTATACAAATAGTTTATATAAGACCTGACCACGAAGTGTTAACGTCTCGTTATATAACACCGTTCATGATAGAGACTTCACTTCACTAGGATAACCATAGGTAACATGACCTCAATCCTGAGTGAGTTGGGAACTCTTGCCATTAAGGGCGGTCCTTTGATTTACATGGGTGCGAATAGCCAGGCCACTGACTCAAACCTTCCACTTTAGGGATTCATCTGATTTGGGAGCTGGGAACTCAGATATATAAGATGGAATTCACTCATTCCTCAAAGCAGAAGTAAGTAGATAGATAGCTCCTTTAAGGGCTGGTTCCAGGGCTTGAACAATGTAGCGCTACACACCTTCTCATGGCCAGAGAGGTGTTCACACATAATTGGACTATGTTGTATTGTTCATTAGAGGGATCAGTGGTGCTTAAGGAGTGAGATGTAACTACAAGGGCAAAATGGTAAATTGGCTCAACTGTACTTACGAGCATCTGTGAAGGGTTATCGTACTCATGATTGATTATATTCGGGTTATCGTACTCATGATTGATTATATTCGATTGACACCGAAATATATCTGTGGAAAGAAAGTTCAACTGTCGGTCTTTAGTAGAGTGTCTAGTAGTTAACAGATGGTGGATCTCGTGGCTAAAAAGTTTAGTCAGCTATTCACGTATCGTTGGAGCTTCGAGCCATAGGTCCATAAAGTCCTCTTGGTAGCTTGGATAGAAGTTGAGAATCAGTCTTTGGGTCAGTTTGAAATGTTCAAATTGACAAGAGGGAGTTTGATTATATATGATATAATTGACTAGTTAATTATATATGATATGATTGACTAAATATATGAGATACATTATTTTAGAGGAAATTGGATATAAATATGATTTATATCAAGTAAAAGAGAAAACACTATAGTTGATATATGATATTAACTTATAGGTTGAGAATATAATATGATTATATTTATTATTTTATCAATTAGGCGGTTATGAGATAATTGGCCGAAGTTTTCTCCGAATTCGTGCGAAAGTGGGAAGTTCAATTCAGTTCTAGTAACTGAAAAATAAAATGAAAATAGTTTTCATTTTGCAAGAGACACGAAAAAGACACGCTAATTCGCTCACGGTGTGAAAGCCTTATATCACTTAGTGTTGAGAGCCTATACGATAGCATTTGCCTAACTAAACGATCGCACACCCGCGTTTACTAAATGATCATCTGTGATTTCTTAAACGATCGCTTACGTTTGCTAGACGATCATTTAGCGCACCGAGCGTAACTAAACGATTGCTTAACTTTTGATAGATGATCGCTTAGCAATTACTACACGATTATATACCCCGACCTAAACGACCAAGCACTCTACTATGCGATTGTCTTCCCTTTTCTCCCACTTGCTTGTTCGTAGTACACAATCACTTTTCCTCCTCCCCTCTACCAATTCCATCAAAGTCTACTCTTTGGAATCTCACTCCGAGAATATCGAGGGCTTCGAGTGGTGGTGTCGTCCCCGTTCACTTATTGTTCGTGTGCTGATGTTCGTGTATACGACCGTGGTGCTGCTAGGCGATAACTTGCTGGATGAGTAGAAACGAGAGGAGTTCGCTCACGTTGGATTGAGTTCTTGTAAAGAAAGTCTTCAACTGGTACATTCTCTTGGTCTTTTGTTTTTATCTTCTAAAGCATGCCAGTAATTAGTCTTTCGATGTATATCTGTATGTTAGAATGTATGTGTGAAAATTCTGTCACAATGAAATTGGAAAGATCCACTTCCGCTCATAGGTACTCTTGTATAAGAGTTATTTCATTTACAACACTTGTAACATCTACAAAGCAGGTAGTATCCGTAGTGTCACAACATCAGGATAAGCCATAAAGAGCATTTTTCAACTTATAAACATGATTAGGTAAATCAAAACTTTCAAAACCTGGAGGTTGAAAAAGCACTTTTACATCCATTTGATATAAAATAACATACGTATCAGAAGCAAAAGCAAGCAACATTCTAATAGCTTCTAATCTAGCAACCGGTGCAAAAATTTCTTCATAATCTATACCTTCCTCTTAATCATAACCTTGAGCTACGAGTCTAGCTTTATTTGTAATAGTATTTCTATTTTCATCGAAGAGCATAACCAAGATATATCAATCATCAAAATAATGACAAACTTTTATGCATGACTCAATATTCTTTTGCTCAAAACTTACCAAGAAACCACAATAATAAAGTATCTAATTGACCAAAAAGCCAAAATATAAGTAATAAAGACAAATAATACATAGATATATATATAATAATTTTTCATGGCATTAAATCTCATGATCAATTCAATTCAATAAGTCAAATTCAAACATTCCAAACTCATTCAAAAAATATAATTTCCATAAAAGATACCAATAGAATAATTATCTTAATAATTAAAAAGATACCAAATATGCAACCTTTTCTTTCTTAGATTCAAGCAAGATATACTAGTTGCTCCAATTTGAATTAATTCCTCTTTTGAAGTCCAAGCAACAATTACTTCTTGAATCACACCTACAAAGCTCAACCAAAAGATTTTAGTACCCATTTCTTGGGTCCTTCATTGTTAGTGAGCAAACATTTTGGAATCCATTTAAGTAAGTTCCAACATTACCATGATTCATTCTTGTCAAATAACGAGTATTAACTTTATGACCAACTTTACTACAAGAGTAGCATACAATATTAGGCAAGAATTTCATTTTAACTAATCGATTTTGCACAATTTTTTTCTCAAAAAAATTATTTATTGGAGTATTTTTCAGTTTAAACCAGTTTGGTCTAATATGACTTTTAACTCCACAATAATGACATATAGGCACAAATTTTGATTTTACATGCAAATCTCTAGCATTTACATGTTTACATATTTAGCAGTATGCATGCATGTAGATTTTTCATAAACATCTTTAGACACAAATTTTGATTTTTCAAACATATCTCTAGCATTTTCATGCTTATTCACAAAATTCATATTATGAGCACATTTTGATCTAGCATGAATTTATTTATGTATAGAATTTGATTTCCATGAATGCCTCTAACTTTTTATGCTTTGGCAAAAATTTAGTTTCAATAAAATTAGGCATATTAAGTGTTGGAATGTCTTGAATTTGTTTGTTGGCGCTTCGAACAACCAAGTACGGGGTCTCACTGTTCAAAAATCATATTTAACATATTTATTTATTTGTAATTATTTACGATTATGACCCTAGGGTTTAGAGTAGTGCGTTATATAAACTCTCTAACCCTAGAGACATCGTTTGTATATTCAGAAAATATTCTCTCTAATAATACCGTTATCCCTCTACCCTATGGATGTAGCTAACACACTATTAGTGAACCATATATATCTGTGTGTCAATTCTTTTACGTTCTTTTATATTATTTAATTGTCGTTTTTGTAACAAACTGGTCAGAGCCTACATCAGTTAAATAAAGGGATGATCATGGGTTTATAAGGGATGACAACTATCTCTAATAGTATGAGGTCTTTTGGGATGGTTCCAAAAGCAGAGTCATGAAGGTTTATATCCAAAGTGGACAATATCATACCATTGTGGAGATATCTGGAGTTTCGGTGTCCCTAACATTAGCCAAACATCTTGAGATATATAAATGGCGGCATTAACATAGTGATTTTAGAAGGAGATGAACAACTTTCTTTAACAAAAGTAGTGATTTTGGAAGGAGATGAACAATTTTCATTCATATAACCGAATCCCTTTTTGTCATTATAAAGTTTACCTATGTCATAATCTTATCCAATTTTTGTGCACCTATTGTCAATTTCTTTATATTTTTTTTAGCACATTTAAGCTCATTCACAAGATTTGACTCTTTTTCTTTTAGAGTTTTAACAAGTTCATTTTTATCAAAGACATCATGCTCAAGAAATTTAATTTTGTCAACAAAATAAATGTTCTCTTTTTCTATTGCTATATTGCTAGTTTTCAAATAAATAATTATATTTTCAAACTAGCAATTTGATCATTAAATTTCAAATAGTAAGATTCAAATTTCTCAAGTCATTCTAATCGATTTTCATTTCACACGATAAAGATCTGAGTTCATCATTCTTAACTTCAAGAGATTTAATCCTATCAATCAAAACATTTTTCTCATCATAACAAGAATCATGCACCAGCACATCATTAGCTCTATTTTCCAAACATGCATTTTCATCTATCAAAGTTTTATTCACAACAATCAAGATCTTATACTTATTTGATAATTTCAAATATTTAGAGCTAACTTTTTCAAGATCATATTGCATATTTTCAAATGCATCATATAATTCATCATAAGCTAGGGTTTTATGGATTATTTCATTTTTGTCACTCTCATCACCATAATATTTATCTGAATGAGTCATTGTGCACAAAGGATCCATCACATTTTTCTTTTTCCATTTTATAGAAATTTTGTTTATTTTGAAAATAACAGTTCTCCTTCACATCAAATAAATCGTTAGTAGTACAAGGAGAATTTTCTGTGCCATACATATTATCAAGAAAATTCCAAATATCATATGCATAATCAAATTCTGCAATTTTATCACACTAGTTCAATAATACGTGCATGACATGTGGCTAGTAATATTTATAATAGTAGCATGACATGCTAGAACATATAAACAAATTTACAAGATAATATAAAAATTTTATTTATTGATGTGTGTTATCAATTGAACTATTTAGAGTTAATTTATCATGATTTAATTAATAATTTATTTTTATAAGATAGTTTATCATCATCACAATATAAAATATATGGTATAAAGTGAATGTGAAAATCAAATTTAAAATTTTGTGCTTTTTGAAAAGAGTTTTGAATCAATTGCACAATTATTTGTCATATAGTTTTGATGTTTATTATTTCAAATATTTAAGTTTGATTTTATACTTATGTAGATTTATATACAATTCATATACAATTATATTATGTTTTAGGTCGACACTTGATAACTAATAAATAATAAATTTTAAAATAATTCATAATAAAAGTGATAGAGTTGTGATTTCCTTGGCATAATTTGATATAATATAGTAATAAACATGTTGTATATTATGATATTTACTAAATACTATATTTTTTATGGTCCACAAAGTTGTTTCAATTATGTAAACTTCCAAACTCTAAAAATTTTGAAAGTCATTCAATTAATTTTTCTTCTCTAACCAATGTTTAGTAGACATTTAACCTAATTAATGGTTCATCGCTAAAAAGTGAGTGGTTGGATTTTGGTGGGGCATATATTAGAAAATAATCTAAGAGATGCTAAATAAACAAAAACTAAGGTCCTATTTGGTAACCATTTTGGATTTTTGTTTTTGTTTTTGGAAAACAATCTTACCATGGTTTTCATCTTTCTTAATACAATGATTGATTTCTTAGTTAAATTCAAAAAACAAAAACAACTTTTTGAAAGCTATTTTTTTAGTTCTCAAAACTTGGCTTGGTTTTTTAAATCGATTAATAGATGACTTAATTTTCAAAAACAAAATGGTTACCAAAGGAGCTTAAATCTTTACCCTTTTTTTTCTCCTTGGCAAGGTTCTTTAAATATAAAAATATATTTGAAACCATATAGTTATCATCCAATCTACCTCATATTATCTAAAATTTAATTTTTTTTTTTGTTGCAAATTGGAAATGGGGTTTTATATTTAAATGCAATGCAATGATATAAAATAAATCTAAAAAAAATGAAAAAAGACTAAAATAAATTGTTGGAGATTATATATTCTATGAAATCAAATAAATTTTATTGAAGTGAGTTATTAAATTTAAATAAATGCAATAAAATAAAATAAATTTAAAAGAATGAAGGTTGGGTAAAACAAATATGTTGGAGATCATAAATTTTATGAAATCGAATGAATTTTTATTAGGTTTTGTTGTTATAAAATATAATGCAATGAGTTAATCTATGAAATCAAATAAATTTTATTGTGGTGAATTTCATATCTAAATACATTGCAATTAAATTTAAAAAAAATTTGAGTACAATAAATCATTTGATCCCATAATCTATGAAAAAGTGAGGAAAGTAAAGGCGAATGTACCTTATTTGGCTTGAGATTATTTAGCATCTTCATTTGTTTCATTCCTCCATCTTCTTTTTCACATAGTGCTCTTTCTTTTCAATTTTCATGCAAAATAAGAAATACAAACAAAATTAAACGAGTCACTAAAAGTTGGAACGAATAAATTTAAATAAATTGTATACACTTATCCCAAATTATAATCGAAAAATCAATGAACAAATTACCCCTAATTTGAATTAATCCTTCCAATAGAGTCAACATATGCAAACACAAATCATCAAACACCTTTTATACACTCCCCATTTGAAATCCAAATCTATCTCTCCATATAAATGAACTCCTAGATCAAATCCCTCCAAAAACTAAACAACAAAATTCAAAATAAAAAACAAACAAACACATTTCAATACAACATAAAAAAAATTACATGTTGCGAAGATCCAAACAGAGAAGATTTTTTCTTGGCATTTGAGTTTTTATATATAAATAAAATTCTAAATCAAATCTCTTCAAAATAGAAACAAGAAAATAATAATTTCAATACAATATAAAAAATTTCAAAATAATAAAATTAACTATTTTGAAATTGCTCCCATCAAAGATACTCGGCTAACAAAATTTCTTTTATTGTTCATCATTTAGGCGTTGGAGGGGCCATTCATATTTATTCCATTTTCATAAAATGATCTATTGATATTATTTCTCTTGGTGAAGTGGGATAGAAGAGAGAATCAAATGGCCATCACCAAAGCTTGGATTCCAAATGAAAGAATGTATAAATATGTGCATGTTTATATCTCTTGGATGAAAGATTTTGTTTGAGTTGCGTTGTTTCGTAAATGAGGTGTCTTTAGGGTTTTAATTGCAATCTATTGCACTTTATCTCAAAGAGTCATATACCATCAATATCAATTGCACTTATTCAACCTAAGACCTTATTTTTTAAATATATGAATTTATTTTGTAAACTAAAAATTAGATAAGTCACCTTCACTATCTTTCAAATGGACACCTACACTCAAAAAAGTCACAACCACTCGACAAAAGGGTAATATGAGAATTTATGAAAAATATAAGGGCAAAAGGGGCATGTAAAGATTCTCCCTACATAGTCCCTTTTAATATAGTAAAGTTACTTGATCATCTAAATCATTATATATGATAATTATGTCCTGAGCATTAAAAGAGAGCATTTGATCATTCAATTTTAATTTTAATAAATTATATTTTTAATTTTGACAAATCATATTCACAAACGTACAAGATATTAAAAGTAATAGTAAGAATGTTTTCATTTTCTTTCTCCAAATATTTTTACCATTAGAGAAAGGAGGTGTATCAATACATTGACCTTCTACCATATAACTTTAGCAAAGCTTTTCAAATATTTTTTTAAAATATTAGTAAGATACTTTAGGTATCAACATAATACTTGAAAATAATTTATGTAGAAGAGCTACCCACTTTGGTACCAATTGTTGGAGTAAATAACTCAACTAATAGGTATCAAGTAAAAAAGCTGTTGGTAAAAAATTTTGATTAAAAACAAGAGCGACGCTCTGATACCAATTGTTCGACCAATATATTACAACCTTAGAGGGGTGAATAGGGTTTAACTATACTTTTTAAAAATATACTCAATTTAAACTAATTAGATATTTTAAAATTAAACTAAAAAATCCTAATTAATGCTAAATAACAAGATTGATAAAATTATGTAATAATATACTTAATACATGCCATGGAATGCATGTTTTTGGGCCTTTATTTGCGCACTTTTACTTGAAAATTTGGAATTTCACATGTGTTTTCCCTTAAATTTAGTCTTAATTAGTTAAAATGAGCTCACGAAGGTTTAATTGAGTTTAAGAGATGTTATTTATTGATTTTAAGATAGTTTTGTGGACTTTTAGGCTATATTGTAGATTTTTTGCCGATGCGGCCGCATCACTAGATTCATTATAGCCATATCAGTGAGTCTTAATTTTCTTAAACTCAACCTAGTCAAAGGTGGTTGCGATTTTCACGCTTCGATTTCAACTGGTAAATCCTTAGAGCATGGATTTCAGCCCTCTTCAATCGATTTTGGGTCTATATAAAGAGGAGAAGCCCTTCATTTCGAGACACAACTCTCTACCTTCGAATTCATTCCTCTTCTTTCATAGATTCTGTCATTTCCATCTGTCCTTTTGGACATTTTCTCAACTTCTCAAGTCAATAGCCTCAAAAACGAAAGTTCCTCTGAGGCGTAGCGTTCTAGGTCATCTCATTATGTGAAAGCATATGATAAAGAACGATTCTTCCTTGAAAAAGGGGGAATCAACCTAGAGAAAGATTAGGAATTTGAGGATTTGTCCCAAGGTCTCCTGAGTTGTATTTTTCAACATTTCTATTCACTTATTTCTTGTAGTTCTTTTACTTTCTTTGAACATCGTACTCCACATTGTAGCTATGATTTATGATTTAATAGAGTTCATTATTTTATCATTAATCATAGGCTAAATCTTCCCAAGGGCCCAACAATGTGGATGCCCTAAGGTTGTTATGGCTTAAGTTATGTTGCACTTCATATCACTTTGTTTTTCACATTATCTTTGTTGAGTTTAAAGATAAAATCAGTAAGTTGAATTGACCACTTAATTTAACGATCTAGTGGAGTTCTAGTGCTGAGAAGGTCAGGGTGTAAGCGGACGGCACAAAGAGATATGAGACTTATAGTCTAGAAATAGGACCGTCAAGTCACCTTAGAAATAATGTGCACCTTAGGATAAAGAAAATGAACTTAAATTAATCTAATATCAAGCTAACCAAGGAAACATTAGACATTAGCTACTTAAACCTCCTAAAGGAACTTGACATAAGACCAAATAGGTGTAGTTTTTTTTATTCACATGTGATTCACTGTTGAGGTATAATGCGACCACATCACTTAAGGCACAAAACCTAAAAGGTTGAAACATTGTTTCCCCTATTTGATTATCATTGTTTACTGTTTTTAAAGCTTTCTCTCATTCATCACAATATAAACTCTTCCTTAGTTACTTCAGTTTCATTGATTCATAGTCATAACTGGATTAAAAGTCAACCTAGTCCTATGGGATTCGACACTTGGAATACTAATAATTTGTAGAAATACTGAAGGATCTCAAATTGAAGGGAACCGTGAGCAGAAAAAAGATCGTCCCAAATCTCATTTTTGATTGAATGTAAATTTTACAGTAAATCAAGAATAAGATATGCATTTACATTTCTATTAAAAAGGTTTTAGAAACCTTACATATGAAGACTTTTCTTCAAGAATCCCTCGAACAGAACACGAACGTCTTGAAGACTCTCTTCAAGAAAACCTCAATCAAGAGCACGAACACTACTACAAAGGCTTTCTTGGTATTCTCAAATAAAAAAACTAGAAGCAGTGGACTCAGGCTATTTTGGAATGAGGGAAATTTTGAGTAGATAGGAGGAAGGTTTGAAATTATTCACCAACAACTCAAACTCCTACACACAAAACTCTTCTGTTGTTTTTCCATTATCAATCAAGAAGAAGAACTGATCATGGAAGAAGGAGACTCTCTTTTATCTTTCAGAAAACCAAATATCACAATCACCCACTTATGTGAGTAGAGAGAAAAGAGGGGGAGGGAGTCCCCAATTTTATTTAAAATAAAATAAAAAAATGATATTTAATATATATATATATATATAATTATATGTTATATCAAATATAACATATAACCTATAGATTTAATATTGTATCACATACAATATAATCTATAGTTTCTTTTTTCTCTTATGTGACATTTAATATAAATCACATTTATATTAAATTTAACAATTATGAATCCAAATCATATTAATAATATTTTAATCTTATTCAAATATTTATTTCCTTTCAATTAATCTATAATATACCAAATACATTATAATAATTATATCACATATAATTAAAATAACTTAATTGTATCATATATAATTAAATCCCTCTATTAATATGAACAATTCAAATTAATCCAAAAACTGATTCTCATTTAATCCTATTGAGCTACCAAGGGACCTCATGGATCTGTAGTTTGAAGCTCCAATAGTACATGAATAATTAATCAAACTTTTTAATTAAATTATTCATCATCCGTTAACTGTCGAGCACTCCACTAAAGACCGACAGCTACACTCTTTGCACTACAGATATATTTCTGTGTCAATTAGATATAACCAATCAACAGTATGATGACCCTTCACAAGTTGCTCGTAAGTACAATTAGGCCAAAATTACCATTTTGCCCATGTAGTTACATCTAACCCTTAAGTACCATTGATCCCTTTAATGAACAATAGATCATAGTCCAAATATAACTAAACCCCTCTCGGGCTAGTAGAGGGTGTGGTGCCACATTGTTCAAGCCCCGTAATCAGCCCTTAAGGGAGCAATTTATCTACTTACCCTCACCTTGGGGAATGAGTGAATTTCTTATTGTGTAGCTGTGTTCCCAACTCCCCAATCAGACGAATCCCCAAAATGGTAGGCTTGTTAAATCGACGATCTGACCACTCTCACCTATACAAATCAAAAGATCGCCTTCATAAGTAGGAGTTTACAACTCACTCAGGATTCAAGTCATGTTACTTATGGTCATTCTGGCGAAATGTAAGTCTCTATTATGAATGTGTTATCTAATGAGACTAAGCCTTTCGTGATCCGGTCTTATACAAATTCCTCTGTATAGAATATCCCCGCTCACATGTCTATACATGAATGATTAGGATCAGATTATTTGTAGCACTTTACAATAATTGTAACGCCTACAAAGTAAATCATACTCGTAGTGTCACCAGGATAAGGTACCCAGCCTTATCCATCTACTACAGACCATTTAGGTTATTGCTTAAACATAATCCACCTGTATGTCTCTACATACATGTTAAAGTTACAAGATAACCTTGGATGTTAGTTTATTGGTTTGTGATTAATGCAACAAAAATATGAAATAAAATATCATATATTTTATTAAATAGACAATGAGTTTGTTCAATACATTTACAAACTAGACCCTACGAGATTTAGGGCATCAACCCCAACAAATACAAGTTATTGTAGCTCTTTATTCATAATAATTAGAGAAATTTAGAAAAAAGATGCATTAACTTGAAATGAAATTCATGTAAATAGATAAATTTTTTGTTCGAGCATTTACAAAGCTCGTTATCTTGAAAATTATAGAATCTAACGTCTTTAAACACGAGATTTTATGAAAATAAACGAAAATCAACTAAGAAACAAAACCTACAGTTATGAACGCATAAAGAGATCCAATCAACTTTCAATCTTGCATGCGAAGAACTATGTGTTAAGCTAAAACATGAAAAAAGGAAAACACAAATGCATGAGCGGTGGACGTCAAATCAAAGTACAAGTTGGTAGCTGATTTGAGGCAGTCACGACAGAACTAGTGAATATGTGACGCGAGATTTGAAACCGCAGGACATAGAATTAAATGCAAGGTGTCAGATTATTATTAGAAAGAGGCTGAGAAACTTCCTTTTGACGCCTATAAATAGCCTAGCACGATTCAATTCAAATGTTAGACTTTCTACCAAGAGATTAACCGAAATTTTGCCCAACTTTCTCCCCTTTTCCACCATTGTCTTTAATATTGAGCTTCTCTTTGAGGAATTATGAGTGAGAGCTCAATCTTCTTCTCTGAAAAGTAAGAGAACACCATCTACTTCCATTGCAACCACCTTGAAGAAACCACTATTAAAGCCAAAGGGAGCAAGACATTGAAACGGGCGACTTAACATCTTCATTTCTAAACTTTACTCTATTTTCGTGTTATTTTCAATTTATATTAAGATCTTGAGATTCAAAAACCTGTTATTTCTTAATATAGATATATTTTCATTATCTCTCATTTATCCATGCTCTCTTCTCTTCATCATAAGCAACTAAATTTCTAATGGGTTGAGAAGATTAAAACTGAGATTTTTAAAAGTTTTGCACAAGTTAAAGTTCATCTTGTTTAATGTTGCTTAATCCAATGCTTGAATCCATCTGAAAATCGATTTAAGTAGAAATAATCAATTGCTTGAGAGAGTAAGTGATTGTGGACTTAATTAAACAAGAAAAGAAGTAGCTTTAGAGATAAAGTTAACCTTTTGTCTAAAATTAACTTGAGCATGCATCTTAGAGATAAGATAAATGAGGCATAAGACACTAAGAGGTGAATTCTTCATTTTATGAGTTAATGACATGAACACATAACTTATGCACTGCTTAAGAGAATGTTAGTGAACTTTCACAGCCCTACTTTATCACTATCTTTTCCTTCGTTTCAACGCACGTTGCTTTAATTGTGATTGCATCTATCACCAACACCATCAACCACATCATTCAACGTATCATCACCTTCACACACATTTGACGCATCATACTCCACTATCACTTTCACCATTCACCTTCATCCATTTTCACCATCACTTATAATCAATTTGTCATTTTAGTTTTACAAAATCCACTCAATGTTGGGTTATATGTCCTAAAACTTGCAATTTATAATCTTTAAACTTATTATGTTTACAATAAAGTTGTTATTGAGGTTTATTCAATAAAGTTGTTATTGAATATATGAATTGCTCATTTTATTTTAGAAAATCCTAAATCCAATAAATTAAGGTCCATGGCTATAACATGAATACTTGGACTTTATATAGCAACATAAAAGTGGATCAAGTTTGAGTAAATAGTCTAAATGGTCTATAAGTATATGGAAAATATTGGGTACTTTATTATGGAAACACTATCGGATGCAGTTCACTTTGTAATTTAAACAAATGATGAGATCCTGATTCGTTCATCTAGAGACATGTGAGTGAGGGTGTCCTATGTAAAGAGTTTGTATAAGATCAAACCAAGAAATAAGTCACTCTTACTTTATAACATTGTTTACTGTTTAAAACTGATTATTTCAAAGCGATGACCTAGGTAACTTGACTTTAATCCTAAACTAACTATGAACTCCTGTTTATTCAGGATTATTCTTATATTTGCATGGGTGGGGGTTGACTCATCAACACTGGCTCAGTAAGCCCCCATTTCAGGGGTAAGACCGAATGGATAGCTGAGGACATAGAGTACAGGATGAAATTCGTTGCTACTTGCTTTTAGGGACAGTAGAAAGGTTGTTCCCTTAAGTGTTGACTCCGGGTTTTGAACAATGGACCCCACCCTCTCATTGGCCCTAGAGGGACTCGGTTTGGTGACTGGATCACAAATCAATTGTTCATTAGAGGATTGGTGGGACTTAAGGAGCAAGATTTAATCTTAAGGGTAAAACAACTTTTGATCCAACCGTTATTACAAACAAACCTGTAAAGGGTGACTTACTGATTATAGTTATATCAAGTGGACAAAAATATATCTACAATGAGGGGAGTTCAACTACT
This sequence comes from Benincasa hispida, assembly GCF_027475165.1. Lineage (NCBI taxonomy): Eukaryota > Viridiplantae > Streptophyta > Magnoliopsida > Cucurbitales > Cucurbitaceae > Benincasa > Benincasa hispida. Next base: position 3,002,226 of record NC_143481.1, read on the forward strand.
GGGCTTTAGTGGAGTGACCCGGTAGTTAAAGAATGTTGGTTAATTAGGTTAAAAAGTTTAGCTGGTTAATCATAGATCGTTGGAGCCCATAATTTGTAAGTCCATTAGGTCCCCCTACTAGCTCATATCAGACTAAACCTTATAACAGTGTGATGAACAAGTTCAAAGTTTTTTAATTTGGTTTTCGAAGTAAAGTATTGAATATATTTGATATATTTAACCTAATGTTTAATTATAAATTAAACATATGTAGAGAGAAAAAGATATCTAAATAAGATTTGAATATAGAAAATTTATAAATAGGGTTTAAAAAACGGTCAATTAAGATTGATCGGATTACTGTGGTTTTAATTAATTATTTAAATTAAAATTAATTGTTTAAATTAAAGAGGTCAAAGTTGGATTGGAAGTCAAAATTGCAACAAAAGTTAAAATTGTTGACTAGGTCAAAATTGAGAAAAGTCAAAATGTTGACTTTAGACTTTGAGATTAAAAAAGTCAAATTGAACTATGGATTTTGAAAGTCAAAGTCTGACTTGTGACCAAGTTAGTGGAAAGATCTAAGTATCATTTTAGAGGGAAAATCCAAAATTTGTTTTGCAAATTAAAATATTTTTGCTAGGTGTTGATTCCACTTGAAGACACTAATCCCACGAATTCATTCCTACTAAAGAGTTTATGGAATTTTGAATATCAATTTTTCATTAACTCAAAAATTGCATGATTTGCATGTTTTTGCCTATAAATAAAAGAGTTCTATGATTTTTAATTTTCTTGGCAAAATTAGAAATTCATGAGATTTTAGAAAAAAAAAATAATAACCCTAATTCTCTTTCAAACCCTTGTTCAATTTCTCTCTAAATTGGTCATTCAGATCCCACCATCCCATTCTTAGGCCGAAGAATAGTTGAGAAGACTCTCATAATGGTCTACGAACCAAATTTGATAGAAAAACCAAGAAGGAATTTAGGCTACGAAGGTTGTATTCTCTTAAGCTCCTTATCTTGTGTTAAATTGCATGCTTATTTCAATGGAATTAACCTAATTAGAGTACTTAAGATCAAAATTACTTTCGCTCGTTAATAGTTAACTCCATCACTCAACATATTCTTTAGTATCCATTTCGTTAAGATCATTCATTCAGTTCAAGCATATTTTTAGTCTAAGTTCATATGTTCGACCTTGGACTCACTAGGAAACTTTGTTTATACTTACACTTGGGTTTAAGTAGGAAAACTTGCGTTCATTTAGATAGGTCAACTCATTAATTTTACATAAGTATGACATAAAGCAATCAACATTTTGTACATGCAACAAGTTTTTGGTGTTGTTGCTGGAGACTTAGTTAACTAACTAGTGTTTGAATTGCGTTTGATTTCCACAGATACTCGATTGATTGTGTATTGCATGCTTAAGTTGAAAGCGTAGCATACAGTATATGAGTGATGGCACATCGCCATAACTTCTATTTGACCCAGAGATTGTGAGGACTTTTAGAAGAAGAATTAGATAAGATCAGTGAAGAAGACAAAAAAAAATATAGCTAGGACCATGGAGGACCAACAGAACAACCCTGCGGTGCCAAATGCAGCCAACAATGCCAATAATGCGTTGGCATAGGCCAAATCAATACTCCTTGCACACGATCATAACAGACCTGTAAGGGAGTATGCATCACCAAATTTATATGATTTCTCATTTGGGATTATGCGCTCAACATTTGAGGGAGCCAGATTCGAAATGAAACCAGACATGCTCGAAATGATCCAAACTACTGGATAATTTGGGGGTGCACCAGGGAATTGTTGGAACATACCATCGCACAGTGGAAACGACCAGGATCCATAAGCACTCTAATTCATTAATTTTGGCAGAAATGAAAGCATGCTTCAACATAAATAAATGGGTTTCATGACATACCTTTGTAAAACTTCCTCAAAACTTGAATCCAACTGCTGATCTTCTCCAGATCTTATTGTAGACCACCCCAATATCTTCCCTACTATCCTCTTGATGCTCTAGGTTGAGTTTTGGGACTCAAAATAAGCCTGAATTAAGGGAAGTTGGAGAATGCTTATAGCAACAACCCAAAATGAAAAACACCTTTCTTCTCATGAATTTGGAGAAAAATTCTTTCAGTTGCATTACCTTAAAATCACTCCAATCTCTTCAATATATTGCAAACTATCATGCAATGAGTATAGCTGCATGAGATGCAGCTCATGCTTGGAGTAAACAAAAACTTAGATGATGGGTTTAGTGTGAGCACCTTGAAGAAGACAATGGAGAAAATCGATTTTCCATTATGTGTTTTTCTTTCTTTCTTTTTCAACTTTTGATAAATGATTTCATAAATCCATTTATCTTATAAAATTGAAAATATTATTAATATTACAAATTTAATTTTCTTAATAAAATTAATAAATAATTATTTAAATAATTTAAATAATTCTAATTAGTTTAATATCAAATATTAAATTAATTTTACACAATTCCATCTTCAAATATTTAAATCATATTTAAATATTAATTCTCCAATTTCATTTAATTCTAATTTGAACATTTCTAATTAACTTATCATGCTACTCTAGAACTAATCCATTTATAAGCTAGTAGGGGGACCTTGCGGACCTACAGATCATGAACCTACAGATCATAGGCTCTAACAATCCGAGATTAATCGACTAAACTCACTAGACCGAACTAACCCCCATTCGTTAACTAATGGATGATTCTACTAAAGCCCTAGCTGAACTCCTCTCACTATAGATATATTATGTTCACTCGATATAACCATGATTAGTAAGTTAACCCTTCACATGTTGTTCATAATAACAACTAGGTCGAATCTCGGTTTTATCCCCGAAATTACCTCTTGTTCCTTAAGTCATACTAATTCCCTAATGAACAATTGATTTTTGATCCAATCAACAAATCGAATCCCTCTCAGACCAATGAGAGGGTGAGGCCTCTTATTCAAGACCCAGAATCAGCACTTAAAAGGAACAACCTCTCTACTAACCTTAATCGGGTAGGAGTGAATTCCGACTTGCAGAGCTATGTCCCCGTTATTCATTCGGTCTTTTCCCCAAAATAGGAGGCTTATTGAGCAGAGACGTTGGTCTATTCTCACCGTTTGCAGATCAAAGGATAATCCCGAACAAACAGGAGTTCATAGTTAGCTCAGGATTAAGGTCAAGTTACCTAGGTCATCGCTTTGAAATAATCAGTCTTAAACAGTAAACAACGTTATAAAGTAAGAATAACTGGTTTCGTGGTCCGATCTTATACAAAACTCATTTGCACAGGACGCCAACACTCCTCATGTGATAACATGTACGAATTAGGATCACTTCATATGTAGTACTGATGGTGGGAAATTGGAAGTCAATTTTACTCGTCAACCAACTGTCTTTGGACGCGGTATGCGATGCATGTTCCTAAGATATGCGTTGATAGTCACGCGTCGATGGTCATGCGTTGGAATGAATATACGTTAATAAATGTATGTGATGACCATGCGTTCTGCCACAAGTTTTCTTCCATTCATACCAAATATAACATGGACGCAAGTTTCTCGAGTAATCCGAGGTCGAACACAGGGACTTGTAACTATATGTTTGTGGTGATTGTGCATGCGGCGGTTGAATAAAAGAATGGAGGGGATATTGCTACGTTAATCCTAATCCTACTCCTATCTAGCAGATAACGCAATGAGAATATGCATGAAAGGTAGAGATGTGACAAATCTTGACATTAAATAAATGTATGGGAAATAGATAAAATGCCGAGATGTTTTCATTGCAACCCTTAAGAGTGACAGCAAGGGCAACCTTAGTCAGCGTCAGACTATGCGATCATGTTACAACCATACACGACAAGTCATTTTTCAATGGAAATGCGGTGCTCCTAATTCTAGGACGCATGTGTTGAATGAAAAAGTGTCCATAGAGCTTATTCCTAAGTCTTTACTCTTGTCCTATGCGATGATACAAAATGCATGAAAGCAAGGTGACCGCATTCAATCGTATTCTATCTCTAGGATGCATGCGATATGTTAATAACAAATAGTGCTCATTCCTAAGCGCCTATCTCTTGTATTATGTGTTCTAATTTGGTTCTCCCAAGCCTAGATTCTGACCTGACCTTCCCAAGCCTAGATCCTGTCCTTAGACTACCCTCCTGAGTATCCCTAATAGACGAACGAAACATACATAATACAAGACAATCGCATAAACTTCGTTGACCTAAGATTGTTACTATCCCTAATGAACAATGCATACCTTGCTTAGTGCGTCCAACCACTTACCCTCTTGGGCAGTTGATTGTTGCTGACTACACTCATAGACAAGCAATGCATTAGCCCATAGATAGGTGTTGCAGCAACTTCACTCTAAGCAAATAAGATTACTCACATACTCGCACAACGCACACCTCTCAGTGGGTTGCTACATGCTTCATATCCTTAATCCACATGACTTAATCCCACTAAGTATTGCAATGAAAGTAAAGATGCTAAGAAAATAAGATGGAGATAGAGTCGAAGGAATAGAGAAATTCATTGAAAACAGATTGTATAATTCCTTAATTCCAAAATGTCATACAATACAATATAGAAAAAGAAAGGAAAAGAAATGACCGGCTGGAAGCAAAACTTTGCTTCCAGCGGATGTGCATAAAGGCTACCGATGGTGCCATGGATGGGCGGAGGAGCTGACTCTCTCGAGATCTAACTCCAGTCAAAGGCTCCAGTCATCACTCGGAATGGATGCAGGCGTCTTCTCACGCATTTTTTCTGGATTGCGAGAAAAATCTCCGGTTGAGGAATAATCTCCCCGGATGATCAAATTTCAGCTCTTCGGCCTCTATTTATAGAGTTTGGATTGCTGACAGCATTAATTGGACTGCTCTGAGTCTGACGTTCGGTGCATTAGTCCTTTTCTGAACCTCTGCCAGTAACGATGTGGTAGGTGAAATGTTAACATCAGCTTTGGATTTTCTCGAGGTAGATGCGTTGATGCGTTCATTTTACCTACCTTGCATTGATCCATTAATTTGTGTTGTTGTGTAGCCGAAATCATTCAATGACCATATTCGCTTAATACCACAACTCTACATGATGACCGCAATCGCCTGACGAGTGCAACTCCCATGCGATGGACGCATACGGTCGATTACCGCAACATCTATGCGTTGATTGATTCTTTTGCCTTACGATGGAGTGTTTCTCCGCATGCGGTCATCTATGCGATGGTCCGGTTTCCGTATTTGCGTTCATTTCCTGCATTGGCTACAAAAATAGAACATTGAACGCATAATTAACGCAAAATAATGGGCTAGCTGAGATTCGACATGTTGATCGATGCAAGCTCATATTCTTGTGAATTCCTATCATGATCGACGCATATTCTGCCTAACAACCTTCATAATTCATGTCATCAAGCACTTTGTAACTCTTTGTAACAACTACAGAGTAGGCCATATCCAATAGTGTTACCAGAATAAGGCACCTAACCTTATTCATACACTATAGATCATTTTTGACTATTCACTCAAACTTGATCCACTTGTATGTCTCCACATACATTTCAAGTACTCATGTAATAGTCAAGGGACTTTTAGGTTTATTGGATTTCTAAAAAATATATATTCATTAACAACTTATTGAATTTTCAGAATAAGTTCTATTGTTTACAAACCACGAGTTTTAGGACATAAAACCTAATAAACTCCCACTTGGACTAATACTCCAGTGGTAACTTATATATCAATATATAAGAGTATAAGACTGAGTGTCTGAGTTTTATAGAAAATACAATAAATTAGGGCATCCCATACCCATGGTTTACCATTCGGTAATCCATACCCGATATTTCTCCCACTTGCCCTAGGTTATATAACTGGTATTCCTAGTCTTACTAGGTGATTCTCAAACACTTTAGCCGAGAGAATCATTGTAAACATATTAGTGTACAATAAGATTCTTATTAAACTATATAAGGAATGCATATAATTCTCAATAATGACCATGAAGTACACTTTCCTCCCATTACATTGAGGTACTCTCAACTCTTTGAGTAAGACGCGTCTGACCTATCTCAACAACTCTTGTTAATAGTTAGATCTAGAAATCTTTACTATACTTTGATCTAGGCCATTTTTAAATATCTAAATATATGAAAATGGCTTTTAACAGTTTGATTCTTAACAAAAGTTGCTATAAGATAAAACAGACATATTTTTAAAAATGAACATTTCATTCAAACAAAAAAATATGTATAATATGTTCATTATATGATCACAAAAGCAGGTAATGTTATCAACAAGTAATAATTTCTCCCACTGGTCAAGCTGAGTAAGCGGTCCCCAGGAACTAAGTTGTCTGTTTAGCTTTCTCTGCTCTATTTTCAACAAGATATTTAAGACAATTTCTCTTCCAGTGCCCTTTTTCGTTGTAGTGGAAACATTTCCCTTTGTCTGTAGTGCTTTTCTTGCCAACAGATTTCTTTTTCCCTTTCTCATTGTCCTTCTTTGCAGGAATACTCTTACTCTGCAAAGAGGAGGCAACATCCGGCTTAGAGAACGTTCCCCTCTTCTCAGCAGAATCAACATTTACTTCTGATTCCCAACCCTTAGTCCTCAACATAGTTTGGAAAGTCTGCAGCTCATTTAGCAGAGTAGTCAGTTGTATTCAACTTTATTCATCAATGCATTCGTACAGAATTGCAGAAAACTCTTCGGAAGAGATTCTAGAATAAAACCAACTTGTCTTCTCTCGTCTATCACAACATATTTTACTTTTGCCACATTAAAGTGGACTATCATGTCCAGGACATGTTCACGAACGTTTGTCCCCTTTTTTGTGCAACTGTTATAAACGTATTTGATAGCATCGTGCCTCAGGGTGAAGGATGGTTGTCTAAACATCCCTCTCAGAGATTCCATAATCTCTTTGGCAATACTCATATCCTCGTGTTTCTTTGCCAAAACGTCAGATAAGTTGGCGAGGATATAAGCAGGGGTTTTATCATTCGGCCGGATCCATCTATCAAATGCTTCCCAAACATTTCGGTTGAAATTAGAGCTAGAAATGGGAGGACATTCCTCTGTTAAGACAAATCGCAAATCGTTTATCACAAGTATGGTGTTCAAATTTGATTTCCATGTCACATAGTTATCCCCGATAAGTTTGTCTGATGCCAACAATTGTATAATTAAACTCATCATTCTGAAATTATAAAAAAAAATTTATAAATGAATTGCTTTTAAATCCAAACAAGTTTTAACAAAGTGATAATGTACCCATAATCATTATTTTTACAACGATACTTAAGTGATTTAGAACAAATGCTACCGAGGGGCAGTCAAGAATTCATTCACAGAAGCAAGACAATTATTGACCAAATACTATCTCCAGAATAACTCATATTCCGATAGTCATTTAGTTATCGTCTTTGGTCAAGATCTTTACTAACACTTAGTAATTCTTGTAAGTGTAGACCCGCCATTTTCAGATCTTATAGAATGATATGAATATGCCTCCGAAATAGAAGACAATACCCAAGATAGAACTATAAGACCCTATTCATTTTACTGAAGCCTGGGTTATTCCGAATCCTATGTTACAACCCTCTAAGGGGATCGCCGTGGTTTATGACTAACTAGTGCCGCATAAAAATGACAGTAGGCATAACATAGAAATTTTACGATTCAAACTAACGGAGGAGACCATAAGACAATGTTCACACATTTCCTTCACCCACTTACTATGAACGACTTCCCCCATTCACCTTGTTATTGACCCATGCAAACACTTTCTGAATGGATCAGTCGAGGTAAAATTGACACAAAGCCGAGCATGCACCTTACAGTGTGAACTTGAGGAGGTGAGAGCTAATAACTTTTAATCTCCCGCTGAAGAGTTCTAAATGTTTAGGTAAATTTTATACTTAGGTTCTTTTCGGCTAATAAAAACAACCCTAAGTCTAGGTAGTTTTATCCAAGTATAACACTTATAAATGGATTTAAACCTATGATGTCTAGGTGATAAACGATTTTTATTACCTCACACCACTCACGTATGCTCATAAAATTAGTTACCAACGCTCAATTATTTGGCCATAATCCCCAGGTAGAAGGTGTTCTGTAGTTCGTCAACTTAAGTACCCCCAGTCTTCGACAGGATTATAAACCGATTGAGTTTGTAACCCTAGTTTTATGAGTTTAACGACTTATTTTAACTATTAAAACGAGTGGTTAACCTAAGTGAGCATGCAGTTGTTCTTTGTTATGGATTTTAAACGTCTAACCCAATTTTATAACAGCTTACAAAATTTTAGAGCATGCTAAACATCTATGACAAACAACAAAGGCCTTCAATATTTAATATAACTATTATATTAAATAAAAGAAACCCTAACATATATACTATATATTATAACATTTTATAACATACTTTCAATGTATGTAACATGTTTCCTACGATGGAATTTTAAATCTACATGGCATACTGTATGCACATACAAGATTTATTTAATTATAACATACATCATATGCATAAATAATTAAACACAAATTGATATGGCTTTGGTTTTGGCAAAAACAAACAAACAAAAATCTAATTATTACAAAACAGCTTCTGAACCGCTTCCAGACCACTCGAACCACTCCAAAACGAACTCAAATTGCTTAAACTGGATCCGAATCGTCTGAATCGTACCAGCAAAAAACCATTCGAGGCTGAATCAGACCGGACCTCAAGAGAATCGGTCGAACCGGTTACTCTCACTCTTGCTCAATATCTCGCTAAGGCTCATCATTTAGCATTGACGACCATCGTCATACGGTTGCCTGATCATTTAGTGTTTGCATGATCGTGTAGCATCAATGCATGGCGCCTAACCAAGGTATATGATCATGTAGTGTTTGCCTTCTATCACATAGTATCATCATCTAATGTCGGACGACGCTACATGATCGCTTAGTGTCTAACACTATCGTGCAACTCCATCATCTAATGCCAGACAATTACTACACGATCACTTAGCGCCATCGTTTAGCACCTAAAGTTGATCGTTTAGCGAGTGCAAAGGTAAACGATTGTGTAGTGCTATCGTATAGTAATCGACACATCGCTCAGCTACCGCATAGAGGTAAACGATCATGTAATTATATCGTATAGCTCTTCAATACATCGTTTAGCTGTTGCTTAGAGGCAAACGATCGTGCAGTGCTATCGTATAGCTCTTCAACGCATCATTTAGCTCCCACCCGAAGCTACACGATCGTGTAGTGCCATCATATAGCAATACAACTCATCATTTAGTTCTCACGCGAAGCTACACGATCGTGTAGTATAGCAATACAACGCATCGTTTAGCTTCCGTACACGATCGTCTAGCGCACAACACTTCAACGTTCAATGCCCGAAGCTACACGATCGTTTAGCTTTTCTTCACATCGTCTAATGTATGAAGCTAAATGATCATCTAGCCATTGAAGCTCAATGACGACATGAACAGAGGCTGATAAACTAAAATCTGCAACTCGGTCTCTTCACTTGTTTCTTTGATTTACAGCTTAATTTCAACTCTAATGACTTCAAATAAATTACAGACTCTTAAGAATATATATAACTCATCAAGAAAGAGCCAATTACAAATTTAATTGAGAAAACAAAGAGAAATTAAAAGCCAAAACTCAAAGAACCATATTAGTACAACAGTTTCATATAACTCATATAAAACACCCACCAAACCAAAATTAAATCGAATTGAATGCTTATATGATGCTCTGATACCAATTATTGGAACATACCATCACACAGCAGAAGCGATCAGGATTCATAAGCACTCTAATTCATTAATTTTGGCAGAAATGAAAGCATGTTTCAGCAGAAATAAATGGGTTTCGTGACATACCTTTGTAGAACTTCCTCAAAGCTTGAATCCAGCTGTTGATCTTCTCCGAATCTTGTTGTAGACCACCCCAAGATCTTTTCTACTATCCTTTTGGTGCTCTAGGTTGATTTGTGGGACTCAAAATAAGCCTGAATTAAGAGAAATTTGAGAATGCTCACAGTAACAACACAAAATGAAGAACACCTTTCTTCTCACGAATTTTTCAGGGTTGCATTGTCTCAAAATCACTCCAATCTCTTCAATATATTGAAAACTATCATGCAATGAGTATGGCTGCATGAGATGCAGCTCATGCTTGGAGTAAATGAAGACTTAGATGATGGGTTTAGTGTGAGCACCTCGAAGAAGACAATGGAGAAAATTGACTTTCCATTATGTGTTTTTCTTTCTTTCCTTTTCAACTTTTGATAAATGATTTCATAAATCCATTTATCTTATAAAATTGAAAATATTATTAATTTTACAAAATTAATTTTCTTAATAAAATTAATAAATAATTATTTAAACAATTTAAATAATTCTAATTAATTTAATATCAAATATTAAATTAATTTTACACAATTCCATCTTCAAATATTTAAATCATATTTAAATATTAATTCTCCAATTTCATTTAATTCTAATTTGAACATTTCAAATTAAAATTAAATGCATGCTTGGAGTAAATGAAGACTTAGATGATGGGTTTAGTGTGAGCACCTCGAAGAAGACAATGGAGAAAATTGACTTTCCATTATGTGTTTTTCTTTCTTTCCTTTTCAACTTTTGATAAATGATTTCATAAATCCATTTATCTTATAAAATTGAAAATATTATTAATTTTACAAAATTAATTTTCTTAATAAAATTAATAAATAATTATTTAAACAATTTAAATAATTCTAATTAATTTAATATCAAATATTAAATTAATTTTACACAATTCCATCTTCAAATATTTAAATCATATTTAAATATTAATTCTCCAATTTCATTTAATTCTAATTTGAACATTTCAAATTAAAATTAAATGAAATTGGAGAATATCATGCAACTCTAGAGCTAATCCATTTATGAGCTAGTAAGGGGACTTCGCGGACCTACAAATCATGGGCTCTAACGATCCGAGATTAATCGACTAAACTCATTAGATCGGTCTAACCCTCATTCGTTAACTAATGGGTGATTCCACTAAAGCCCATAGCTGAACTCCCTTTACTATAGATATATTATTTCCCCTCAATATAACCATGATTAGTAAGTTAATCCTTCACAGGTTGTTCGTAATAACGGCTGGGTTGAATCTTGGTTTTACCCCTGAAATTACATCTTGTTCCTTAAGTCCCACTGATCCCCTAATGAACAATTGATTTGTGATCCAATCAACAAATTGAATCCCTTTCAGGCCAGTGAGAGGGTGAGCCCTCTTATTCAAAATCCAGAATCAGCACTTAAAGAGAACAACCTCTCTACTAACCCTAATCAGGTAGGAGTAAATTCTGTCTTGCAAGACTATGTCCCCAGCTATTCATCCAATTTTATCCCCAAAATGGGAGGCTTATTAAACAGAGTCGTTGGTCTACTCTCATCGTTTGCAGATCAAAGGATAATCCCGACCAAACAGGAGTTCATAGTTAGCTCAGGATTAAAGTCAAGTTACCTACGTCATCGCTTTAAAGTAGTCAGTCTTAAATAGTAAACAACATTATAAAGTAAGACTGACTGGTTCCATGGTCCGATCTAGTACAAAACTCATTTGCACAGGACGCCCCCACTCCTCATGTCATAACATGCACGAATTAGGATCACTTCGTATGTAGCATTTTACAACTCTTTTTAACAACTACAGAGTAGGCCGCATCCAATAGTGTTACCAAAATAAGATACCTAGCCTTATTCATATACTATAGATCATTTTTTTACTATTTACTCGTATCCAATCTACTTGTATGTCTTCGCATAAAGTTCAAGTACACATGTAATAGTCATGGGACTTTCAGGTTTATTAGATTTCTAAAAAACAATATATTCAATAACAACTTATTGAATTTTTAGAATAAGTTCTATTAATTACAAACCACGAGTTTTAGGACATAAAACCTAATAGAAAGGGCCTTCACACTCATTTGAAGAGCTTCATTGAAATATGCAACAATTTTGTAATCCCAAACATCACTGCCGAGGAGATCTGGCTATCATTGTTTCCTTTCTCCTCAAATGACAAGGCAACACAGTAAGCCTACTAAGAATGCAAAATGAAGACATTACCAATTTTCAACAAAAGGACAATAGTGTTCCGTGAGGCTTATGAGGAATTGCCTGCATAACGACCTACCAGATTGTGTACAAATGGGAATCTTCTACGATGGATTAAACAAAGCATCACAAGTAGCAGCAAACACTGTTGCCTCATAGGGCTTGTTAGATAGAACGTATACTGAGGCAAAGGTCATTTTAGATAGAATCTTGGGAAACCACGAAGACTGGGAAGGTAATGGCTATGGATCAAGATCAAATATACGAAGGAACAATTTGAGAAAAATTGAAGTTGATACAATCACCGCACTGCAAACACAAATGGTTGTTATGACCAACTTATTGCAAACGATGGCATTGAGTCAAGTAAACACATGAAGCAACAATCAGGTCAACACGGTGAGCCAAGTTGCTGATATGGGATGCGTTGGATGTACAAAACCACATAAATTTGATATGTGCCCACAAAATCTCCAGTCTGTGTGCTTCATAAAAAATAATCCTTACTCAAATACCTATAATTTTGGATGGAGAAACCATCCCATTTTCTCTTGGGTGGGAACTAGTAGCAACACATAGAATCGCAAGGGGGTCAGCAAAAAAATAGAGGTGGACCACCAGGCTTCCACCAAGGACATCAAAGACATCAACAATTTGAAAGCCAACCGCAACAAACATAGAGTTGCTTCTCCCTGTTGGAGGTTTTATTTAAGGAATACATGCAAAAAAAGGATGCTCTATGCAAAGTCAAGCCACATCAATTAGAAATTTGAAGTTTCAGATGAGACAGATAGCTGGAGAGCTAAAGATTAGGTCGCGAGGAACTTTACCTAGTAAAGCCTCATGACATGCAGAAAGTTTAGAAAAAGAAGCAGAAAACCCTTGAATGAAAAATCAGAAAGAAGTAACTCGGCAACTAGACTGACCAATGAAAAATCCAAAATGACAATGATCAATAACAACCTAACTAACCAACACAGAACTCTAAGAAACTGACATCTAATAGAAGCCGAAACCTGATCACGATCGACACAGACATCAAATTGAATTTTTTGTTTCAACTTAAAACATTTGTTTTTATTTTGGTTGTTGAGAAAATTGGTGTATGCTAAGAATTGAAAAATTAAGAAAAATATGAGAGTACGTATATAAAACAAATGAGGATATATGTATAATTTATTTTAAAAAATAAGGATATACGTATATAATTTATTTTTATCGGTAGGAGCATTTTTTATTTTTTATTTTTTATTAATTTTTAAAGTCATTTTTGTCGTAAGGAATTAATGATTTTTGTTCAAATATTAACGATTGAGGTATTTTTTTAACTTTATTAAGTTAAGGATATTTTTTAAACGTTTTGAAAGTTCAGGGTTTTTTTGAAACAATACTTTAATGATTTTCATCCAAAACTAATGGCAATGGTATTTTTTGAACTCTTTTGGAAAGTTTAAAGATGTTTTTAAAACTTTTAAAAATTTAAGGGCATTTTTTTGACACAAAGTATAAAGTTCAAGACATTTTTTATAATTTAACCCATAATTTATGCACTTAAGAAAAAAATTAGTTAGTTCTTCAATGGGAATGACCTATTTACCCCTAAAAACAATGCAATAACACAAAATGACCTTGACCATGCAATAAACTCATCTTTATTGATTGAGAATTTATTATATTTCACAAGAATTAACCATAAATTCAAGATAAAACATAATTTATATATTATCCAATTTTATAATTTTAGTTATTTTATTTATTTATTTTTATTATATAAATATATATTATTATATTATATTTTCTCCATATCTGTGTTCCTATTGTGCTCCTGAATTTCATAACACGTTATCAGCACGAGCTCCTGCCATTTTCCTCGCTAAAGGTAGGTCTTAAAGGTATGCCGGTTTTTTCCTCTTCGTTATAATTAATAAATTTAATGTTATTTTGCATATTCAATATCTATTAAATTTTTAACATAAGTACAATATTTTAGGATAATGCTACAATAACAAATCTCACAAAATTAGAATTGCCGCCCTTGATATTAACGACAATAATTATTTATCATGGGTACTTGTGCCGAAATCCACCTGGATGCTATGAATATTGGGGAGACTATTAGAGAAGAAAATACGACATCCAGTCAAGACAAAGCAAAAGCTATGATTTTCCTTCCTCATTATATGAGGAATTAAAATGGAGTATTTTACAATAAAAGATCCATGTATCTTGTGGAAAATTTTGAAAAAGAGGTATGATCATAAGAAAACAGTTATTCTTCTAAAGCTCGTTATGAGTAGATGCACACAAGGCTACAAGATTTCAAATCAGTAAGTGATTACAACTCCGTATTATTTAAAATCAGTTCAAAATTATTGTTATGTGGAGAGAATATTACTAATACTGATATGTTAAAGAAGACGTTTTCTACATTTAATGTCTCAAAATATCCTCTTGCAACAACAATATCGAGATAAGGATTTTAAACAGTATTCTGAATTAATTTCATGTCTTCTCGTGGCCGAACAAAATAACGAGTTATTGATGAAAAATCATGAATCTCGACTAACTGGAACAACACCATTCCCTGGAGTGAATGCTGTGAATTTTAATAATAATCGTGGTTGAGGTCATGGTTGCGATCGAGGTTGTGACCGTGAGAAAGGAAGAAATAATAATTATTTTTATGGTGGCATTCTAATTATTTAAATTTCAAACGAACTATACAAAATGATGAACACAAAGGAAAAGCTCCACAAGATAAAAGTTCAAAGAGTGTTGAAAGTAAATGCTTCCAATGTGGAATGACGGGACATTAGTCATGTACCTGTCATACGCCAAAATACTTAGTTGACCTCTATCAAGCCTCCCTAAAGGAAAAAGAGAAAAATATGGAAGCAAATTTTGCATACCAGGATAATGACATATTTGACCCATTCCATATGACAAATTTGGATGTGACAGACTTCATTGAATCTTCTGAAAAGAAGATTGACACAGTTAGTGGCACATCAAGTGTTTCTTTTGACTTTGAGAATATTTAGACTTAATGTTGTTGTTTTCTTTTATCTATCTTCATGTTTTTTTAGTAACTTTTGTATATTTTAAGTGTTATTTTCTTATAATGAAGAAACATGGATCATTTTCATGTGTTGGATGACTAAAAACTGAGCAAAGAAGATCTATGTCTGACCGACAGTGCAACTACACATGCAATACTTACAAATAAAAATACTTTTCTAAATTGACAATGCTGAAAGCAAAAGTAAATACAATATCAGGTTCTGCAAATTTGATCGAAAGTTTTGGAAAAACAAGAACAAAATTTACAATTGACAATGCATTGTTCTCTAGTCAATCAAAGAGAAATCTTCTAAGTTTTAAAGATATACATTACAATGGTTATCATATTGAGATTGATATTAAGATAATATGTATATATCATATCCACTGTCTCAAATGAAAAACGTATATTGGAAGAATTGCATGCTTTATCTTCTTGATTGTATTATACTCATGTACGAGTAATTGAAACATATGCAACAATGAACCTAAAGTTCATGAATCCAGACATATTTATAATTTGACATGACCAATTGGGTCATCTAGGATCTATAATGATGAGGAGAATTATTGAGAATTCAAATGGACACCCACTGGAGAAGATTCTTCAATCTAATAAATTATCATATGATGTTAGATCTTAAGGAAAATTGATAATTAGACCATCACCAGCTAGTAGAGATTGAATCACCTGCATTTTTAGAACGAATTCATTGGTGATATATGTGGACCCATTAACCCACCAAGTGGACCATTTCAATATTTTATGGTATTAATAGATGCACCAGCAGATGGTCACACGTGTGCTTATTATCAAGTCGAAATCTTGCATTTGCAAGATTATTTGCTCAAATAATTAAGTTAAGAGTACAATTTCCTGATTATACGATTAAGACCATTCATCTTGATAATGCTGGTGAATTTACATCCCAAGCTTTTGATAATTATTGTATGTCAATTGGAATAAGTGTTGAACATCCTGTAGCTCATGTTCATACACAAAATAGTTTAGCAGAATCATTTATAAAACATTTGCAAGTAATTGCTAAACCATTACTTATGAGAGCCAAACTTCCTTCATCTCTATGGGGACATGTTATTTTGCATGCAGCGTCAATTGTACGCATTATGCCAGTAGCTTATCATAAGTACTTGTCATTACAATTAGCTTATGGTCATGAGCCAAATATTTTCCAACTGAGATTTTTGAATGTGCAGTATATGTTCCAATTGCTCTACCACAACGCACTAAGATGGGTCATCAAAGGAGGTTAGGAATATATGTTGATATGATTTCCCATCAATTATTAAATATCTTAAGCCCCTGATGGGTGATGTATTTACTGCACGATTTGTTGATTGTCATTTTAATGAGAAATTTTCCAACATTAGGGGGAGGAATTAAGAAGTTGGAAAAAGAAATTACATGGAATGCATCGTTATTGTCTCATTTAGATCCCCATACAGATCAATGTGAATTTGAAGTTCAAAAAATAATTCATTTGCAAAATATAGCAAATTAATTACCATATGCATTTATAGATGGAAAGAAAGTAACTAAATCACATATACAAGTTGCAAATATTCCTTAAAAAATTGATATCCCAACACAACAAGTTGTCACTAATGAGTCTAGAACACGCCAGAAGCGTGGTAGACCAGTGGGTTTCAAAGATAAAAATCCTCAAAAAAGAAAAATAATTAATAGTCAAGAAGACTTGGTTGAGGATGTAAATACCCATAAAGAAATCATGGACATGACTAGTGAGGAAGGTGAAATATCTAAAGATGATAATGAAATTTGAATAAACTATGTCATGTCAGAAAAAAGATGGAATCAAACTAATGTAATTACTGACAACATTTTTGCATATAATGTTGCTCTTGATATCATATCTAAAAATGAGGATCCTCAACCAAAATTTGTTGAAAAATGTTGACATAGAAAATATTGGCTTCAGTGGAAAGAAGTAATCGAGTCAGAATTTAACTCACTTTCAAAACGTTAGGTTTTTGGACATGTAGTCCGAACACCTGAAGGTGTTAAACCTAGGGATACAAATGGGTATTTGTGAAGAAAAGAAATGAAAAAAATGAGGTCACAAGATATAAAGCAATACTAGTTGGACAAGGTTTTTCACAAAGACTTGGTATTGATTTTGAGGAGACATATTCTCCGGTGGTGGATGCAATTACATTAAGATATTTAATTGGCTTGACTGTGTATAAAAGTTTAGATATGCATCTTGTGGATATAATCACAACATATTTATATGGATCTCTTGATAATGATATTTATATGAGAATCCTAGAAGGATTTAATGTACCTGAAACATATACATCAATAGGGAATGGTATTCAATAAAGTTACATAAATCACTATATAGATTGAAACAATCATAATGGATGTGGTACAATTGCGTGAGTGGATATTTATGAAAGAATGATATCAAAATAATCCAATGTCCCTGTGTTTTTATAAAGAAATCACAATCGATTTGCTATTATAACTGTATATGTTGATGACTTGAATATAATTGGAACTTTTGAAGAGCTTTCAAAGGCAATAGAAGATATCTTAAGAAATAATTTGAGATGAAAGATCTCGGATCTTTTTTTTTTGCCTTGGTTTGCAAATTGAGAAAATTTTTGAAAGAATTTTATATGGACAAAACATATCCATTGAATATTTCAATGGAATCGTTCATTGGATATAAAAAAAGATATATTTCGACCTCGAGAAGATAATGAAGAACTTCTTGGTCCTAAAGTACCATATCTTAGTGCAATTAGTGCACATATGTATCTTGCTAATAATACAAGACCAGATATTGTATTTTCATTAAATTTATTAGTTAGATATAGTTCTTCTCCTACAAAAAAAAACCTTGTGTATTATAGTGCATTTAAGGGGGAGTATTATAAATATTATATAAAAATAATATATGCCCATTAGTGTCATGCTTAGTGTCCAATGCCAAGTGTCATTTTCTCATTATCACACTATATGTCCTTCAACCATTTATACATAGTGTCAAAATGTGTCACTTCCTACTTGCCAAAATTCCCTATAAATAAGTGGTTATTTGTGGATTTTGTAGAGATATATACATTGGTGAGAATTCCACTTCAATTTATATGTTATCTAATTTTATAATTTTAGTTATTTTATGCTTTTAATTATTTTATTTATTTATTTATTATTATATAAATATATTATTATATTATATTTTCTCCATATCCGTATTCCAGTTGTGCTCCTCAATTTTACAACAAAAAAAAATTATATTTATCAATTTCCCAAAATTAAGTTTAACTTATCTGAATTCCAGTTGGTCTCCTTGATGTCGATGAAAATGTAATGATCTCAATTTTAAAAAATGTTGATATGTGAATATAAAGTTATGAAAAAAATTATAAAACATAAAATAAAAAAACCATATCACACTTTTTAATTGAGTTAAAATGTCACCAAGTTATATATTATAATAAAATCTGTGAAATTTTGCTACTTATTTATATGTTTAATAATTTTACACAATACTAGGTCTATATCAAATCCATAAATATATAAAAATATCAAATTTGTCGACAAAAAATTCAAGGAGAATTTTCAGAAATTGAAAAATAAGGAAACATATTTACACAAATAACAAAATTTAATCACAGTTGTGATATCAATGTCTATCACAGGTAGACACTGATAAAAGTCTATCACCATCTATCAGTGATAGAAATTGATATAAGTCTATCATTAATAGACGCTAACAAAAGTCTATTAGTTTTTATTAGTGATAGAAACTGATAGAAATCTATCATTGATAGAGGTTGATAGAAATTTATATACGTATATCATTGATAGATCTTTGTTGGATTATATCAACATGCAGCGGAAGCAACAAGATCAATAAGCATTCTAATTCATTAATTTTGACTATAAATAAAGCATGCTCATACAATAATAAAAGGGTTCAAAACATACCTTTGTAGAACCTCTTGAAACTCGATTTTAGCTGCAAATCTTCTCTAAGTCTTCTTGTGAACCACCTCAAGGCATTCCTACTATTCTCTTGGAGCTTTAGATTGAGTTGTGGGACTCAAGATAAGCTTGGATGAAGGGAATTTGGAGAAGAAGCTCACCGATGCAAGTTGAACAACACCTTCTTCAGCCTCTCAAGTTTTCAACAAAACTCAACAACTATATCAAATTTTGCATCCTCGATTCTCAACTTAATCTTCTCTATTTATTGCAAGACCATCATAGAAAATAGGTTGATGCATGAGGAACAACTCATGCTTGGAGATTGACTTCAAGAAGAAAGTGGATATTGAGTGAGTTTCTTGTTTGTGAAAGTGGAGTTCTCCCACTTTTTCCAAATTCAACTTTTTCAATTTTTTTATTTTCAAATTGATTTCCAAATTGAAAAAACTTTACTAATTTTATAAAATTAATTTCATAAATTAATTTTCTAATAAAATTAATAATAATTAAATAATTAAATAATTTAATTAATCCTAATTAATTTAATATCAAATATTAAATTAATTTTAACACAAATTCCACCAACGTGAATCTATATTCATGAATTTAATATTTAAATCATATTTCGATATTAATTGATTCTCCAATTTTGTTTAATTCCAAAATTAAACGTGTAATTATATCATATATAATTACTAATTACCTTAATTGTAATTTGAACGTTTCAAATGAACTTATCAAGCTACTCTAAGGCTAATCCATTTACGAGCTAGTAGGGGGACCTTGTGCACCTACAGATCATGGGCTCCAACAATTTGAGACTGATTGACTAAACTCTTTATACTAAATTAACCCCATTCGTTAACTAATTGACCACTCCACTAAAGCCCATAGTTGCACTCCCCTCACTTTAGATATATTATGTCCACTCGATAACCATGATTAGTAAGTTAACTCTTCACAGGTTGTTCGTAATAACGACTAGGTCAAATATATGTTTTACTCCCGAGATTACCTCTTGTTCCTTAAGTCCCACTGATCGTCTAATGAACAATTGGTTTATGATCCGATCAACAAACCGAGTCCCTATCGAAACAATAAGAGGGTTGGGCCCCTTGTTCAAGACCCAGAGTCAACACTTAAGGGAACAACCTCACTACTATCCCTGAAGTGGGTAGGAGTGAATTCCATCTTACACCCTATGTTCCCAGCTATCTACCCGTTCTTACCTCTGAAATGGAGGTTTATTGAGCCAGCGCTGTTGAACCAATCCTCACCTATGAAAATCTAAGGATAATCCCGAAGAAATAAGAGTTCATAGTTAGCTCAGGATTAAAGTCAAGTTATCTAGGTCACCGCTTTGAAATAGTCAATCTTAAATAGTGAACAACATTATAAATTTCGTGGTCCAATCTTGTACGAACCCATTGCACAGAATGCCTACATTCCTCATGTCATAACATGTACAAATTAAGATCACTTTGTCTGTAGCACTTCACAACTTCTTGTAACAAGTACAAAGTGGGCCACATCCAATAGTGTTACAAGGCACCCAACCTTATTCATATACTATATATCATTTTGACTATTTACTCGAACTTGATCCACTTTTATGTTTTCATATAAAGATCAAGTACTTATGAAATAGTCATGGATCTTTTAGTTTATTGTATTTATTTCTAAAATGAAATAAGCGCTTCATATATTTAATAACAACTTATTGAATTTTTAGAATAAGTTTTATTGTTTACAAATCACGAGTTTTAGGACATAAAATCCAACAATATTGATAGAAGTGTATCGGTATCTATTAATTTTTTTTATTATTATTTTTGTAAATAGTTTGATATTTTTTATTTGTAAAAAATTCTCAAAATTTAACTTTAAAAAAAAATAATAATAATAATAAAAAAAGAAAGGGGGAAAGAAGCGGCTGTGTAGGAGACGCGGAGGGTGGTGCGTGTGAGGGACGATAACGTGTAGAGAAAGTGATAAAATAACCACGGGAGGCAGCCAAAGGCTAAATATCCATCTGCCACGTGGCTTTCTTCTTCTTTTCTTCTGGACTTCTCCTATCTTAAGATTCTTAACACATTACACCAAATCAAAACCCTTATATATATATATATATATAACACATCAATTCCAAAATAATAATTACATTTTTTTAAAAAAAATTTATATCTTCTTCTTCTTCTTTCTGTTAATGTGTTCCCCAAGATGAAAACTTCTCTATGGACCAGCCTCAGATCTACCATCTCTAATCTCAAAGGTCAGCTAAAACCTTAACTTTTAGAAATAACCAAATCCTTATTATTTCTTTGGTTTATATATGTGATCATTCATTATGGAATATATATAATTTCAAAATATTTCGATCAATGAAAGAGTTCGACATCGATATTAAGATTTTGTGAGTATGAAGCCTTGTACTAACATCAACCATCGTTTTTAAGAGTTTTTTTTTTTTAATATCCAATAATGATACCCCTGAAATAATAAAGAAGAAGATAGATATCAACAATAACTTAAAATGTTTGAAAATTACTTTCTATTATTCAGGAAGACATATATGCATGCTTAGACAATTTTGAAAGTAGAGTTTTCTTTATATATATATATTAGTTTTTATTGTTCTAATATTAGTAGAGACTAGAGACATTTGAACTTCCGATTTTTTTTATATATTTTTCAAATATTTTTTTTTTCCAAAACCATTTATATATTTTCGGAAAACAAAGAAAAAAACAGTCTTGAAAAAATTTGAAAATATACTATAATTAAGTATTTTCCATTGAATAAAACCATTTCACACCCTCCGCACAAAATTAAAAATTTAGACGTGGTTTGATAATCATTTTATTTTTTGTTTTAGTTTTTGAAAATGAAGTCAATTTTCTCTCATTTTTTTACGATGATTTGCATATTTCTTAAATACAATGCTTGAATTCTTAACTAAATTCCAAATTTCAAAAACAAATTTTTAAAAGCTACTTTTTTTAGTTTTCAAAATTTGGCTTGGTTTTTAAATAATTGGTAAAAGGTAGATAATAAAGGAATAAATTTGGAGGTGAAAATAATATTTATAGGTTTAATTTTCAAAAACAAAAAATAAAAAACAAAATGGTTATAAGACCTTAGAGTCTCATTAGACATAAGATGAAATTTTATGTCAAATTTAATCCACTAATTTTTTTTTTAAAAAATAATATACCAAGTGTGCCTAAACTGAAAATTAATCAAAACTTATTGGACACTTATCAAAATTCAAAAACCAAATAATATATATACACAAACTTAAAGACTTCATAAACTAAACTTATAATTGAATCCTATATATAATTAATTTTTGCTTGTGGGTTTTGATCTTCATGTGTGTCTATCCCTATTTGATTTATTGATTTGGTCACACAGAGAGATCGTCATCATTAAAAAAGAACAAGGCCATTAGAAATGCCTTGTCCAACAAGTTAAACCTTAACGAAGAATACCAAGCAGCCTTCAGAACAAACTCTTACGTTGAATTCACAACAACCAACAATAACAAAGACAACACATCATCATCTTCATTATTGTCATGTCTTCTCGAACCAGACCAAGATGTGTTTCTTCAGAGCTGCAATAATGGCGGCCATGTTCACCATCTTTTAATTGAATATTTCCATGCTAGTTTTGAAGCTTTCAAATCTTGTCAACTTCTTCTTCAAGCTTTGCATCAAACTAGAATCAACCATGCCATTATTGTTAATAGAGTTGCCAAGCTTACTACAACGGCTTTAATGGCAGATGACGACGATAATTGTGGCCTCGTTTATAGGGAGGATCAGTTAATGTTGTTGTCTTCTTTTTGTCAACTGAAAAACCCTAATTTTTCTATTCTCGCCCACATCGATGGCCAGTTTCTTAGGTTGCATGAATCTCATTCTGAGTTGCTTCAAAAACTCACATGCAAGCGGAATGAAATTCGAAGAGAGTTGAGGTAAGCTTAAGCTAATGAATTATGGTAAATTTACGGTCTAGTTAAAAATTTTGTTTATTGGTTGAATTTAGTTAATGATTTCTATATATTCTAAAACGTGAGTTAAATTTTAAGCGAGCTTTTAAGTTTTTGTCAAATAATATATATTTGAATTTGGAAAGGTTTTCAATAAGTCTTTGAATTTTTAATTGTGTCTCGTAGAGGTCCATAAATATTGAAATTCAAGTCTATGATAAATCCTAAACTAAATTTTAATTTTGATTTTAATAAGGTTTGAGAAATTTCAATTTTACAAGTAATAGCTAGGTTCTAGACCTATTTGACATTTAAAAAAAAATCATGAATCTACTAGACAAATGAAATTAAAAATTTGATGATCTATCAGATATAAAAATTTTAATTTTATAGGATAGATTCATTAATTAATTTAAAAAAAGAATGTTGAATATGTAAAAAAAGTTTAGAAACTTATTTGACATTTTTAATATATTATACACAAAATTAAAAATTTTATCTATTAAACACCTAATAAATTTTAGGGACTTAATTATTTTCATAAGTATAAAAATTTAAGATGAAACTTGTAATTTAACCTTAATATTTGTTGTTTGATGTGTCTAGAGCTTTTAGAGAATATATGACCTATTCCATCCTTATCGGCATTTAACCAATTAATTATACTTCTATTATTCTATTTATACTAATCCAAATATAATTTAGTAGATAAAATACTAACAATTACTATCCCAAATATCAATTATTCGATATCATCGACAACATACACGTGTTTAATCATTTACTCATATTGTAAAACAGGTTGAAAAGGATATGGAAGAGAGCCGCCAGAGGTTGTTTTTTGATATCAAACGCGGCGGTTTTGGTGGCTCTACTACTATTGGCTTTCCACAGTCTCATCGGCATCGTGGCGGCGCCGGGGTTGATCACTTGCTTTGTAGGTTTATTGAAGAAGAAAAAGAGGAGAGATTATAAGGTTGTTTTTTCGTCGGAGATGGTTCTCCGACAAATGGAGATTGCAGCGAGGGCGACATATATTACAATGAATGATTTGGACACGTTGAGTCGGATGGCGGCGAGGCTCGACGTGGAGGTGGAGCATCTGAGGGCAGTGTGTGAGATGTGTATTAGAAGCAGCCGAAGATGTGAGATATTGAAGGAATTTGTTGTAGAAGATGATGCCGTTGTTGAGCAAATGAAGGATCTTCAACAACATATATACTTGTGTTTACTTACAATAAATAGGTCTAGAAGGCTTGTTATGAATGAAATTATGGGAGATAGGGATCAAAGTGGCTGAAGAATGTGTGGGGGTTATACCAATACTTGACAATTAATTTGTTTGTTTTTTTTTTGAACATTCCAATTTTACCCTTAGACGAACATTTGTCGAGTTGTATTTATATTGACCTTAATTAAAATGCTTTAGGCTATTGATTAGTTTTATAAGTTCTACCATTTGCTCAATTTTTGTTTTTTTGGTAACTCCACATTAATTTTGACAAACAACAATGTAAATTTTTTTCTAAAACTCACTATTTTTTTTTAATAAACATAAATCAAATCAAATTGAGAATATTAAATTTTATTATATATATATATAGTTCAATGTACAATTTTATTGGTTGTGATAGTGAAGATCCACTACAAGAAAAATAGTCTCTCCTGATGCCTAAAACAACTGCCGAGAGATCAATTGTAGGGAGAGAGGATCTCTCCCGACTACATAAAGGGCACATCGGGAGTTATCGATAACTCCCAACGTCGTATTGTTGTCGTTGGAAGTTCTCGAGAGTTTGGACCTATCTCTTGACCCATTAAAGAAAACGTTGGGAGTTGGGTCTTCAAACCCCAGATATGCAAATCGATTGTAAATCTGCTTTCTTCTTCAAACCCTAGCAAATCATCTTTCGCCTCCCTCGCTTCGTCTGCCTCTTATTCATTCATCGTTCGCCTCTCAGATATTCGTCCTTCGCCTCCCTCTGTTTGCTCTGTCGTCCATTTGTTTGTCACGTCTCTGCTCATATCTTCTCCTTCTTATTGGCTTGCTTCTCCACTGAGATTTCTGATTCCTTCTCTGTTGAGAGGTAAGTTTCTTCTCATTTTTAAAGTGCTACTTTGTGTGAAAAAATACTTGTTAAAATTTTGATTTGTTGGTTTGTTAGTTAAAATTTATATTTCCAAACCTAAATAAATTGAATTTTTTAGATAAGTAAATAAACAAATTTGTAAAGAAATTTATAAAGAAATGTCTGTCGAACTACAAATGAAATTTGTAAAGAAACAAAATTTTGAGAAGTAAAGAAACAAATTGAATATGTAAACTTCTATGGATTGATTTTCTTAGGTCGCATAGTATTATGGCCATAATTAGTAGAAAATATAGTATGAGATACATAGAGAGAGTCCTAAAAATGTTTCAAAAATTATAAAGCTCACACTGCTTTGTAATAGATTTATGTTTATATATCTATCAACAAACTTATTGTGATAGTCAATAATGGATGCATAAGATAGAAGGTAAAAAAAATAGAATCAAGTCAAAATGGATTGTGAAGGGATATTTTTAAAATTAGTTTTTAGCTTGTGTCGAATAGATTAAAATTTAGTAAGTTTTTATATCTAATATGTTTTCGAACTTTTAAAAATTTATAATTAATCTATACACTTTCGATTTAGTATCTAATAAGGCATGGACATGTTAATTTTATGTCTAATAAATCATTGACATGTTTGACATTTTTTAGAATTCATAGATCTAGAAATAAGTTAAGATTATAATGATTTAGTTTTCGTTGTTAAGATTTAAAAGGTTTATTTTTAAGGATAAATAAAGAATGAATCAAATTTAGAAATAAGTTATCGGTCGAGAATAGAGAAGAAGTATCCCAATTTTTAGATGTGACAAAATTTCATGTTAATGATTCTGGACGAACAAGATGCCCATGCACGAATTGTATGAATTCAATGTGGGAGTCATTAGAGAATATGGTGCAACATCTATTAACATATGGAATATTCCCCTCATACTATTAATGGATATATCATGGAGAGCTAGTCAACTTATCTAGAGGTTTTGAAAGACATACAACTTATGCAATACATAATGAAGATGAAACTAACATAGAGTGTAAAGTTGTTGAATGAAATAAAATTTTGAATCTTATAAACAATCTACAAGTTCCAATTGAAAATGGAGATGCAAATAAAGAAGGGATTGCGAATGAGATGTCCTCTGATGGTTAAGAAAGAGATACCACAAACTTATTTGATGATTTAATGGCTGAAGCACGTTATAAACTATACCCTGGTTGTTCGTAATTTTCGTCCTTAAACTTTTTAGTGAAGTTTATGCTTATCAAAGTTCTAAACAATTGGAGTAACAAATCATTTGACATGTTGTTAGAATTGTTAAAAGCATCGTTTTTAGCCGGCACCGCCATACCTACTTTCTTTTATGAAGCTAAGTGAAATTTGCGTGACATAGGCCTAGGTTAGGAGTCTATTCATGCGTGCAAATCCGATTGTGTATTGTATTGGAAAGAATTTGCAGATTTATAATAATATCCAGTTTGTGGTGAGTCTCGGTACAAACTTAATGATGGCAAGGGTAAAAAGATCCCACATAAGGTATTATGTCATTTCCATTAATACCGAGATTATCGTTCGACTACTTAGGCGGATCAAAGTCGTTCCTACAAATTCAATCTGAGCCGCAGGAAAAACAAGGTCGAGAAGTAGGATGCGTTGACCTATTTAAAGAAACACACTCTAAAAATGGGAAGTTTGTGAACCAGGCAGTTGCGGATGCACATGTAATCAATTTGTTTTATTTTTACTACAAGAAAAACCACATTTCTTGACATTTGCAATTTTAAATACTTGACGTTTTTATGAAAAAAAAAATGTCAAGAAATAGGTTATTTTAAAGAAAAAACGTCAAGAATTGTTTTAAAAAAGCGGAGGTTTCTGGAAAATATTGTACTTGACGTTTTAAAAATGTCAAGTTCAATTAATGGTTTCTTGATGTTCTTAAAACGTAAAAAATATTAGAATATACAGGGCAGTGTTTGCAACGTTACGAATTTTGATGGACGTGCGCGCCTCACACAAACAGCGTTGCAACACTACGGGTATTGACGAAAAAATAGTGCGCCTTGCAAACAACGTTGCAATGCTCTCAATAGAGTTGCAATGCTATAAGACAGATTTAAAAGAAATTTTCCAGCCGAACTGCTTGTTTTTCTTTCTTCTCCTTGCAAAATTTCTACTATTCTTCTTGGTTTTTCACTTCCCTTTGATGCATCTTTGTTATTCCATTAATCTTGAAGAGATTCTTCATTGAGATAAGTAGATTTAGTTTAGATTAGATATAATTCTTGGTTTTCTTTGGTTTGAGGCATGAACTTTCAAAGTTAGGGCTTGATTTTTTTGGTTTGAAGCTTGAACTTTCAAAGTTAGGGCTTAATCTCTCATGTATATTCTTGAATCTCATAATAAATTCTTCTTTCATATCGTTCTTTGTTTGAGGCATGAACTTAAGTTAGAGCTTGATTTTATTCCATCAATCTTAAAGAGAGTCTTCATTGAGGTAAGTTGATTTAGTTTATATTAGGTTTAGTTCTTGATTTTCTTGGTTTGAGGTATGGACTTTCAAAGTTAGAGCTTGATTTTTTTTGTTTGAGGCTTGAACTTTCAAAGTTAAGGCTTAATCTCTCATGTATATTCTTGAATCTCATAATAAATTCTTCTTTAATATTGTTCTTGGTTCGAGGCATGAAATTTTGAAGTTAGGGCTTGATTTTATTCCACAATCTTGAAAAGATTCTTCATTGAGGTAAGTAGATTTAGTTTAGATTAAGTTTAATTCTTGATTTTCTTGGTTTGAGGCATGAACTGTTAAAATTAGGGCTTGATTTTTTGATTTGAGGCTTGAACTTTCAAAGTTAGGGCTTAATTTCTCATGTATATTCTTGAATCTCATAATAAATTCTTCTTTCATATTGTTCTTAGTTTGAGGCATGAACTTTCAAAGTTAGGGCTTGATTTTATTCCATCAATCTTGAAGAGATTCTTCATTGAGGTAAGTAGATTTAGTTTAGATTAGGTTTTAATTCTTGATTTTCTTGGTTTGAGGCATGAACTTTCAAAGTTAGGCTTGATTTTCTTGGTTTGAGGCTTGAACTTTCAAAGTTAGGGCTTAATCTTTTATGTATATTCTTGATCTACATGTGATATTATAACTTTCAAAGTTATTGACATTGCTATTGGTATGTTGCATACGTTTTATCTAGAAAGTCACACATTTAAATATGGCTTGATTACCATTTCAAAAGTTGGATTTACCTCCTTGGTTTAAATGCAATTTTGGTTTATTTGAAGTCATTTGCACTTTCCCTTTTGTAGGATATCTTACATTGATCTTGATGTATTGAGCAAAGTTGGGGATATTTGTTTGTATCATTTGTAGGATATTTTATACGAAGTGGTTCTTTATTGACATCAAGGTACTGCTATGAGAAAAGTTCTAGTTTCGTAAAAAGTAATTTGTGGACGTTTGAGCTATTGGGCTTTATTTTATTATGTCTAGTTGTTTTTCCTTCAAGAGGTGATCTAAAATTAATTACCATAATACAATGTTAAAGGTAGTTTTGGATTGGTACATGTGATAGTTGTTATGTGGGTAGATGGATAGTTTTGATAGAAGGTTTGAAAATATATGTTTTGAAATTGTTCATATTTGGTTCACTGTAAGAATTATGTTTCTTATATTGTTTTAGAAGTGCCCATATGGGTCTGTCCATATTCGTCTAATTAACTTACAAAATTTTTCATGGAGTCATAAAGTTTCAATCTATATGTTATAGTTTTTGTATATTATTTCATTGATGTAGGTGCTCAAAGTGATGAGTTCAAGGTGGGCTACATTATTCTTGTGGAGGCAGGAGCATTGTGAGCAAGATTTAGCTAGGATTACTTCATACAAGATTGATAGTATAATTTTTTTTAATTGTTCTCAGAGGGGATGGAGTTGTTGATTGTACAATATGAAATGTGTTCATATGAGGGTTGATAGTTGTTATACTTTTGAAATTGTTTATATGGGGTTGATTATAATGTTAGAATTGTTCATATGGGGTTTTCCATATTCTTTTAACTTAGAAAAACTTTATGAGGTTGTGATATTGACAATGTTAAAGAAGTGAAGTTTTTATAAAGTGACATTGGTAAAAATTTGGTTGATATATAAGATTGAAAATGCATGTATTGTTTATTTGATTTATATATATCAAATGTGGTTGTTGGATCAAAATACAGGAGCAATTATAGGTAAAAACGTCAACATTACAATTTTTTTTAAAAAAATCACAAGCAAATTTCTTGACCTTTTTTTCTTGTCAAGATTATAGATATTCTTGACATTTTTTCCTTGTCAAGAACACTCATATTCTTGACATTTCAAACATGTCAAGTGTCAGTATTTCTTGAAGTTTTTTAAATTTCAAGGGTCACTTTTCTTGACTTTTTAAAATGTCAAGAAAATTGACATTCTTGACACTGGCTTCCTTGACATTTTTTAAAACGTCAAGAAAAGTGATTATTGACATTTACAAAAAGTCAAGAAACACTGTTTTTGTAGTAGTATTTAATTTTGTTTTTCATTTGTAAGTTGTCACTCGTACTTACACACTTAATTAATATGTGCAAAAACAAATGTTAGAATTACAATCCAACCTAACTTGAGAAGGTTCCCAACCACTAACAGGGGATGGAATTTGTGAGACGGTTTTGGGTAGACGACCCGATTATGTAAAAGGCCTAGGTTGAGGCCCTAAACCTAAGTCAATGAGGGGTAGCAGCTCATCGAGTTCATCATTTACTCAAGGAATAGAAAGTAGGGAGGTGAGGAAATTGAAATCCAATGTTGAACAGTCTCAATCGAAGATTAATGAACTTAAAGACGTTAAAAAACAAATGAGAGAGGATCATGTAAGACAAATGGAAGAAACGAAAAAAATGATTGAAGATATGATACGATTATAGGGATCGAATCGAGCGGAAGTGTGTGAACGCCTTGCATCTCGAAAATCGATTTTTGAATAAACAAGAATAGTGTTCTAAAACGGAACATATGTAGGATAAACATATGAAATAACATGCTTTGGAGAAAGGAAACTAAAAGAGAACCATTCTTACCTTTGAAGATTCTCTAGCTCCACGAAAAATCCTCTCGATCTTGGCACGAACTTCTTCTAAATCAAACTTGGACACTGTTAGGAATGTCCTAGAACTCGCAGTTTGTAAATTTTGTGTTAAACATTTCTATTTATCAATAAAATATTATTGAGTGTTTTTATTTAATAAAGACATTGATATTGCATTCTATAATGAAAATCCAGTAAACGAATCCATGACTATAGTATGAATACTTTAACTTTATGTGATGACATAAACAGGATCAAGTTATAGTATATAGCCTAAATGGTCTATAAGTATATGGATGAAGTTGGGTGTAATCCTGGTAATACTATTAAATGCGACCCATTTCGTATATTGATACAAATGATGTGATCCACAAATCATATGTAAAGACATGTGAGTGGGGGCATCCTATGCAATGAGTTTGTGGACCTCGAAGTAGTCACTTTTCTTTATAATGACCGTTTACTGTTAAAACTGATTATTTCAAGCTAAAATGACCTAGGATAACACGATTGTAATCCTGATCTAACTATGAACTTTTGTTTATTTTGGGATTATCTTTTTATCTGCATAGGTGAGAGTAGTCCAATAACACTGCTCACTAAACCTTTCATTTTAGGGATAAGACCGAGTAAATAGCTGGGGACATAGTTATGCAAGATGGAATTCACTCCTACCCGACTTAGGATTAGCAGATAGGTTGTTCTCTTAAGTGCTGATGCCTAGTTTTGAACAACGGGGTCTTGCCCTCTCTTAGTATAGAGGGATATGATTTATAAATGGTATTACAAATCAGTTGTTCAATAGAGGGTCAGTGGGAGCCTTAAGGTGCAAGATGTATTTACAGGGGTAAAATGCTAATTTTGACCCAGCTATAAATACTAATGACTTGTGAAGGATCGACTTACTGATTATGATCGAAATGGACAGAAATATATCTGTAGTGAGAAGAGTGCAACTATTGAGCTATAGTGGTGCGTCTTGATAGTTAACGAATAGTAATAATTCGGTTTAAAGAGTTTAACTGATTAATTTCAAATTGTTGGAGCTCATGATTTGTAGATCCATTTTGTCCCTCTACTAGCTCCTAAATTGGAATAACAAATTGAGTATTGAATTGGATGAATTTTAGAATTAGGGTTATGAATTTGAAATGTTCAAATTCAATTATTAAGGTTTTCAATTTGTTGTATTTGATACAATTAAAAACGTTTAATTTAGTTGAAATTAGACGAAATTGGAGAATCAATGTATATTTAAATTATGAGTAAATATGCAATTGAATCATATTATTGGAATTGGTGTTTTATTAATTTAAATTGATTTTCTATTAATTAAAAGATTTAATTAAAATAACACTAGTTTTATATAAATTAATTTTATAAAAACAAAATTTAAATAAAATAGTTGTATTTAAAACAAAAATTGGTTTTAGGAAAATGGATTTTGAAATCAAAATTAAAGAGAAAGTGGATTTTTCTAAATTTTGGGAAAAATCTACTATCTCTTTAAAGTGGAAACTCACCATTTTCCATCAAATTCTTCAAGGAGGAACTGCCTTCCATGCAGCTTGATAATCCTGCATGTTTTGATGTATATATACATACTGCATGCAGAGAAATGGAAGAAGATTTTCTGGAATTTTAACTAAATTGTTGGAAAATTGAAAACCCTCTCAAAACCCATCAAAATCCTCTCCAATTCAGCTAGATTTGAGTGTTTCCACCATATGTTCCTTCTTGAGCTTTGTAGAGAAGATCTTGGTGGTAGTCTTGTTGAAGTTTCAAGCTCAATCTTGGAGTATTACTGCTGAATTCGTGGATTAAGTCTTCAAAGGTAATGTTTTCTACAAGCTCTCTTTGAATTTCACTTGAATACCATGTTTAAAACTCAAATTAAATATAGTTAGAGTACTTATTGGTTCTGATTTATTCCATTGCATGTTACATTACTCCTTCAGACACGACCACGAGAATAACCTTGTTATTCTCAAGGATTGCAATAGAAGGATAGGTGGTATCTAACTAATTAAATAGGAAGAAGTAAAGAGATTCTTTTAGAGAGTAAAGTGAGGATTTGTATTTTAGTGGCTAGGGTAAATCTCACCAATATCAATTCTTGCCTTGAAAGAGCCATAAAGAAGAATTTATATAAAGAAGGGGTAGGTTAACCCCTTCTCTAAGTCTTTCCCTATCTATCCTTGTCCTTAATTAATTAAATAACGTTTATTTAATTAATTAGCACATTAATTAAATAACCATCTATATATTAAATCTAATTTAATGTAAATATATAAATAAACATCGTATTTTTATGTGCATCACCTCTCTATTAATTTAATCAATTAATTCTTTATGAATCTAATTCACTTGAATTAAATATTTGAATCTCATTCAAATATTTCTCTCCAAATTAATTTAAATTATAGACTTGAATCTATCTCATTAAAAACATAACACTTATATTTTAATACTTTATTAAAACCTATAAATTTGCATTTAATGCCATTTATTAACTACAACAATTATATTTATCTAAATAATGTCATGCTCATTGCAAATTCTATTTTCATTTGATAAATATAATACTTATATTAATCATACATGAAAATCAAGCATTCACATACATCATTCTACCATTCATTATAACAATTATAACATAGCATGATGCATGAACATGTTTAATGTGATCATATATCCTTATGACATAACACTTATATTATAATGCATGAGCATGCTAGTTTGATCATGCATCTAGGTTATATTTAATTATGATGCATGGACATGTTTATCATAAGGTGGAAATTTTTGAATCTATGTGACATACAATATGTAATATGAATTCAAACATTAATCTAAACATATATCTAATGCACAATTAAATTAATTTAAAAAGCAAAAATTAGACCAATTTTGGCACCCTAAAACAAAATTAATTAATTAAATTAATATAACTTTTATATCATTTTAATTAATTAATCCTAAAAATAATTTAAAAAAAAAAAGACAAATTAGGACAAAAAAACAGCCCTTCCGCAACTTCCTTATTACGCACGCTGTTGGAGTCTATTGGAGTTGGTGCCCTAAATCTTGTAGGGTTCTTTAGTTTATAATTGTATTGTACAAACATCTTATTTATCTAATAAAATATGTGATGTTTTATTTGACGTTTAGTTGCATTAATCCATAAACCAATAAACTAACATCTAAGGTCATCTTGTAGCTTAAACATGTCTGTAGAGACATATAGGTGGATCATATTTAAGTGATAACCTAAATGATCTGTAGTAGATGAATAAGGCTGGATACCTTATCCTTGTGACACTACAAATATGACCCGCTTTATAGATGATTTGATCCTGATCATTCATGTGGAGACATGTGAGTGGAGATATTCTATACAAAAGAGTTTGTATAAGACCGGACTACGAAATGACTAGTCTTATTATATAACACCGTTCATAATAGAGACTTACATTTTACCAGGATGACCATAGGTTACATGACCTGAATCCTGAGTGAGTTGTTAACTCCTACCTATGAAGGCGGTCCTTTGATTTGGATGGGTGAGAGTAGCCAGATTGTCGACTCAACAAGCCTACCATCTTGGGAATTCGTCTGATTGGGGAGTTGGGAACACAGCTACACAAGAAGAAATTCACTCCTTCCCCGAGGTAGGAGTAAGTAGATAAATTGCTCTCTTAAGAATTGATTCCGGGGCTTGAACAATGTGGCGCCACACCCTCTCCTGGTCCGAGAGGGGTTTAGTCATAGTTGGACTATGATTTATTGTTCATTAGAGAGATCAATGACACTTAAAGAGTTAGAAGTAACTACAAGGGCAAAACGGTAATTTTGGCCTAGCTATACTTATGAGCAATTTGTGAAGGGTCAACGTACTTTTGACTGGTTATATCCAGTGGACATAGAAATATATTTGTAGTGTAAAGAGTGCAATTGTCGATCTTTAGTGGAATGACC
Source organism: Benincasa hispida (assembly GCF_027475165.1). Classification (NCBI taxonomy): domain Eukaryota; kingdom Viridiplantae; phylum Streptophyta; class Magnoliopsida; order Cucurbitales; family Cucurbitaceae; genus Benincasa; species Benincasa hispida. The sequence continues at coordinate 3,036,600 of NC_143481.1, forward strand.
GACGATTAATGGATGGTGTATAATTTAATTAAAGAACTTTAATTAATTATTCACGTACCATTAGAGCTCCAAGCTACAGGACCATGAGGTTCTCTCTGTAGCTCAACGAAAATTAATAAGAATCATTTTTTGGATTAATTTGAATTGTTCAAATTGATTGAGGGAATTAATTATATGTGATATAGTTAATTTAATTTAATTTAATTATATATGATAGAATTACTATAATGTATATGATACATTATTATATAAAGTTTATATGAGAGAAATTAAATATTTGGATATGATTCAAATATTAATTATGTGAATTGGATTCATATAATTAAATTTAATATAAATGAGATTTATATTAAATATCATTGTTAAGAGAATTAAACTATAGGTTATATTATATTGGATATAATATTAAACTATAGGTTATATATTTTATTTGATATAACATATAGTTTAATTAAATATTATATGATAAAGTTGTTATCATATAAATATATATTAAAGTTGTTATTAAAATTAATTTGTTTTATTAATTTCATTTTTAAAAACAATATTAGGGAGGAAGTTGTAACTTCCTCTCCATTTTTCTCTCTAGAACGTGAGAGTAGGAAACAATTTTTGTTTCTGCTTAATCATCTTCTTCCTCCTGAAGAAAAGTTACAGAGGTTTTATGTTATTTTCCTCTCAAGCTTCCCCATTTTCTTCCTCTCATCTCTTTCAAAATCTTCCTCATCCAAAATAACAGAGCTCACACCTCCTGTATTCTCATCCAAAGAATACAGTGGAAACATTGTGGTGGTGTCCTTTTGGTTCGAGGAATTCTTCTTGAAGATCGGTGTTCAAAGGTAAAGGTTTCTAAATCCATTTTCTCTTATGTAAATTTGATTTGGCATGTTGTAAATGAATTGTTCTTCATTTAAATGCATATTTACTTGTTTGTTTGCTGTAAAATTATTGTTATGTAAATTTGGAATTTTGGGTTCCGATCCCGCTTTCGCTCAAGGCCTTCAATGGTTCCTTCACGTCACATACTCAGAGGGTCGCGATGCTACAAATCAGTTATATCGCCTCGTCTTGCAGCGTTGCAACGCTAAATGGTAGAATGCCTCTCTTTTTTGTGTTTTTTGCTCTGAACTTTCCCCGAAAACCTCCATTTTCCTAATCTCTTTAACAACACTTGCTCTTTCCATCAACATCAACTTATAGACTCAAAGCAAAAGATACAACGGGCCCTTACATTTTAATCACATAAAGTAACCTAAATGACAAAATTGAAAACATCTAATCTTGTAAACTTTCATTCAAAATGTAGATTTAAAAATCCACCTCTAAGCTAATTTTTGTTTAAAGAATACGAAGGACAAAGGTAAGAAATTGACTCTGATACCAATTGTAGGGATAAATCCCAAGCGGAAGCGTGTGAACGCCTTGCATCTTGAAAATTAATTTTTGAATAAACAAAAACAGTGTTCTAAAACATAACATATGAAGGATAAACATATGAAACGACATGCTTTGGAGAAGGGAAACTAAAAGAGAACCATTCTTACCCTTGAAGATTCCCGAGCTCCACGAAAAATTCTCTCTATCTTGGCACAAAGTTCTCCTAAATTGAACTTGTACACGACCACAAGAATAGCCTTGTTATTCTCAAGAATTCCAATAGAAGAATGGGTGGTATCCAGCTAATTGGAAGAGGAAAAGGTAGAGAGATTTCTCTTAGAGAGTAAAGAGAGGAATTGTGTTTTAGTGGCTAGGGTAAATCTCACCAAAATCAATTATTGCCCTAAAAGGGCCATAAAAAAGAATTTAGATAGAGAATGAGTGGGTTAACCTCTTCTCCAAGTCTTTCCCCATTTACCCTTGTACTTAATTAAATAACATTTATTTAATTAATTAGTACATTAATTAAATAACCAACTATACATTAAATTCAATTTAACATATATATAAAAATAAACATCGTATGTGTATATGCATCACCTCTCTATTAATTTAATTAATTAATTCTTTATGAATCTAATTCACTTGAATTAAATATTTGAATCTTATTCAAATATTTTCTCCAACTTAATTTGAATTATAGATCACACCCATAATCAATTACATATTAATCACATTAATACATAATTTTCTCATATTAATTTGAACAATAAATCATTCTTCTTTAATATCCTTTAGTGAATTAATAAGGGGACCTACATATCAGAAGCTCTAACAATATGAGATTGATTGGATACACTCATTAACCAAATTAATAAATATTCGTTAAATATGGGTACACTCCACACTAAAGACCCACAATTGCACTTTTCTTACTGCAGATATATTTTTGTGTCTACAGATATAGACCAATAATAGCAAGTTAGTCCTTCACGAGTGTCCATAACACAAACTGGGTTAAATTACCATTTTACTCTCCGGTTACCTCTATATTCTTAAGGATCAGTGCTCCTTTAATGAACAAGTGTTTATGGTCCAACCAATAAACAGAAATCCCTCTCAGGCCAATGAGAGGGTAAGATCTTTTGTTCAAGTCCCAGAGACACCATTTAAGGGAATACTTATCTATTTATCCTGAAGTTGGGAATGAGTGAATTACATCTTGTATTATTATGAACAACGTGTTTATGGTCAAACCAATAAACAGAAATCCCTCCCAGGCCAATGAGAGGGTAAGACCCTTTGTTCAAGTCCCAGAGACACCACTTAAGGGAATATTTATCTATTTATCCTGAAGTTGGAAATGAGTGAATTCCATCTTGTATTATTATGTTCCCAGCTCTTCACTCGGTTTTGTCCCCAAATTGGCCATTCTCACCCATACAAATCAAAAGACAATCTCTCATGAATAGGAGGTCATAATACACTCAAGATTAAGATTAAGTTTCCTAGGTCATCCAATTGAAATAGAAACCAAACTAGTTAACGACGTTACATCTAGTGGTCACTATTTCACGGTTCGATCTTATGCAAACTCATTGCATAAAATACCTCCAGTTGCGTGTCACCTACATGAATGCGTTGGATCACTGCGTTTGTATTAAATACAAAGTGGGTCATATCCTTAGTTCACCAGGATAAGGTAGCCAGCCTTATCCCTATACTATAGACCCTTTAGGCTATTTCTTGAACATTGATACCTATATGCCTCCACATACAGTTCAAGACTCATAAGGCAACATTGAATGTTAGTTTTAGAGGATTTAGGATTATTAAGACAAAATAGAATACAACACAATCAATAACATCTATTGAATTAACATCAATAACTCTTTATTGATGACGGTCAATTGATAACATTTACTATCTACAAATTTTAGGGCATAAAACCCAACAACGATCACAGAGAGAAAGACCACCGAATTAGGTATGATTACACCATTATCTAGTTGGCTAATATGTTACTATCCTATAGTTATGGTAGCAAAGTAGTTATGTCTTACTGGTAGCTTTATGCTAATGAATTGTTGGCTATCTTGCAGTTATGGTAACAAACCAACTAGATTTTGATTTTTTTTTCTGGAGTTTTTGTGTATTTGTGGAGGTTTATGAAATTTGAATATTGTATAGGGTGTGTTGAGATTAGTTATACTTGTTTTGGAGTTCAACTTAGATTTTTTTTTGTGTGTGTGTGTGTTTATGGAGGTTTATGAAGTTTGAATGTTGTGTGGGGTGGGTTGAGATTAGTTATTGTTTTGAGTTCAACTTGTGATTTTTGTGTGTTTGTGGAAGTTTAAGATTGAAACATGTAACTTTGGAAGTTATTGATTTTCTTTGTTTTGTAGGATTGTAAGATTCATCTAATGACTTTTGTTTGTTTGTGGAAGTTTATGAATTTTGGATGTTGTCTGGGATGGGTTGAGATTAGTTATCTTTCCTTTGAAGTATTATTATCTCCCGACGGTTAGTCAATGGTGGGAATTTGATTTCAGAAATCGAGTTTCTGAATCACTCTAAATCTCCTGACAATGTCTACATTTGTAGGGAGTAAATAAACTCCCGACATTGTAATTAGGCACTAAAAGTTATCTTAACTCCTGATGGTGTGTATACGCGTATCGGGTGATGATCTCCCAAAGGGTATATCTCGACCAAACTCCCGAGGAATATTTAGTCGTCGAGAGTTGATCTCCCCATGCGTTTTTTTTACCATTTCTTGACGATTTTAAACATCGGGAAAAGAATGTTTTCTTGTAGTGATATATGAACTAAAAATAACAAAAACATGAATCTTGATTAAAAAAGAGAGAGAGAGACACTTAAGTTTAACAGACATAATATTGACATAAAAATATTTCAATCCTGCTTGGCTGTGAAGTTACGGACATAACATTGATCCTGTAAAAAAAAAAAATAATACAAAGTTTAGATTATAATTAAAATACCAGTTAAACTTCTTTATATATATATATATATATATATATATATGCATTCACTCAAATGTTTAACTCACATTTCTCAACACATATTCAAAACAACAAGAACAATACAAATTTCACTAACTAAATTTCTTTAACACATATTCATGACAACAATAACATCACATATATAATTAACTAACAATTCTCAACTCACATTCATAACAATAACAATAACAAAAATCATTAATTCACATTTCTTTAACATATTGAAAACAACAATAACACAAAAATCCTTAACTCACAATTCAAAATTCAACATTCAATATAACAATACAACTCACCTCATATTTAAAACACACACAAAAAAAAAAAAATCAAACCTAATATTCAGAACAACAATATTATTCTAATCTTCACATTCAAAACCATAACAAAAAAAAAAAAAATTACATTTATTGCATCATACAAAGTATTTTCATTGTTACCATAACTGCATGATAGCAGCATAATTCAAAGCACAACTTTATTCTATCCCCTATCTTCAAAATAATAAAAAAAATAAATAACATTCTTTATATCATATAAACTAATTTCAGTTGCTACCATTATATCAAAATTCAAAGCACAACTTAATTCTATCTCCTAAAAGTGGTTGGCTTCCTTCTGATGTTTACATCGCTTGCAACGGTAAGAGCAACTATAAAGCAAATAAACTCATCCCCTCATTTGATTAGAACTTTCGACAATACAAATTTGCCCTCATTCTCCTCATTTTGTTTAGAACCTTCAATAACCCAAAGTTTGCTTCATTGTCCTCAACACATAAATCCAACAAGAAAGTTTCCCCTCCATCCAAATTTAAAGCAAATAAATCCAAATGCTAAATTTAAAGCAAGTAAACTCAATCTCTTCCTTTCTTTAGAAGTTTGACATACAAGTTTTTAACAAATTTTAAGCAAATTAACCCAAATGCAAACAAAATATACCCATTCTCTTCATTTGTTTATAACTTTCAAAGACAAGATTTTAACAAATTTCAAGCCAACAAACATTAAATTTCAACGACCACATGGAACTCCAATTCCAATTCTCCGATTCCCCACTCCAAAAAACGCATTCAAATGCCACAAACAAACAATTTCAACATGAACACAAAAGAGAAGGGATTCTCAGTTTTAGGGGAGCCTAAGATTCAACATCGAAAGAGAAGTTCGACATCTTAGGTGATCCTAAGAATCATCAATGAAGGGAGTTTGCTGACTTAAGTAAAGATATCAACATGAGAGGAGTCTCATTCATCGTTGGAAGTCGAGGTGGTCAATACTAATATTATCAAACTTAGGGGAGCCTAAGTATACCTGAGAGGGAGTCTCACATCTAGCGGGAGTCTAGATGGTCAGTGAGTTGAGCTCTATGTGACTCACTATAGTGACCCTGTAGTACTACGTTGTAAACTGCTTAACTCTTTAATATTAATAGATTATCTTTTCTGGACACACTGTCCACCAGATGTAGGTGGCTTATCCTCCAACTAAGTTACCAGCTTCTGTGTTCATATACTTGTCTTTTTATTGTTAGTATTCTGATGTTACAATACTTGTAAGTACTTTTTGTTTAACATCAGGTTTACAAGTGTCGAGTCATCCTAACGTTTTTTTTATTGTATTGAAGATATAGAGTTATGAAGATGAAATTTCTCAATAAACGTGCAAAAAGAAAAAAGAAAGAGGAGAAGATAGAGTTCTTCGATAAATATGCAAACTTCAATAGTAAACACTATTGAAGTTCGTGAAGTTGAATTATTTAGTACCGACTTATAAAGTCAGTAAGTCAAATATCCCCTAAATATTTATTTAACCATTGCTTTTATTATTTCTCCCAAGGTTATTTAACCGCCTTCAAAGGCCTACCTATTTCTCCCAAGGTTATTTAATCGCCACTCAATAGGCCTAATAAGTCTTGCTAGTTACCAGTTAGGCCAACTATGATTATTAATATTAAGTGACTATAAATTTAGTCTCTAATAAGTATCTAACCTTTTAGATTTATTTGTATATGTTATATAGGTTCTTATACTTAAAATATTTTAATATGATTGTCTCTGTTAGTTTAATTTTGTGTTTGCTTAGTCATTAAATTTTTAATTTTATATCCTAATAGATCTTTGGCCTAATTGATATTTTTATAAAATAGTTATATTTTGTCTTTATATTTTACTCTAAAAGGTCTATTGGAACAGTTGATTTCCCCATCACAAAACTCAACAAAGAACATCCTCTGGTGCAATATCATTGGTGCTGATATGTGGTTGGAGCATAACAACAAAATCTTCAAATAAGAGTTTGTCTGGTGATAGACTATGGTTGGACAATTGATAATTGGGTACAACTTCGAATGCACTCAAATATTTTTAATATAATTTTTTGGTATTATTTTATTAGATATAATATATTTTTTTCTTTTGTCATTTCTAGATCCGAGATAATTAAAAAATATTGAATATGTCAAGAATATATCCGAATTAAAATTAAAAGTCTAAGAATCTTTTAAACATTTTTAAAGTTTAATAACCCATTACACAAAATTATTAAAGCCTCATGAACCTATTAAAAATTTGTTGAAGTTCATAGATTTATTAGACATGACATAAACCTAACAATTCAAGAACTCGTGGGTTCTTTTTATCGTTATTTCAATGCATGTTTGATAGAGATTTTGAAATAGTTAAAATCACATTCGTCATATTTAAAATCACTCAAAAATATATCTTTCATCACTTACAATCAATCCAATGTTTAATTTTATACTTTTAAATCCTTCAAAAAAAATTCTACTTTTAAATGTATTTGACTTTTCCTACATTAGAAAATCGATTTTGAATAATTTTTAAGTACTTTTGAAAATGAAAAAAAAAAAAAAGTGATTTTTCTTATAAATACATCATATGATTTTCAAGATATGTAAGAGGTTATAGCAACATAAACATCCGAATAATTAATTTTGCTAATTTGAATATAATTCAATAGATTAGTAATGTTGTGCAATAGCGTACCATTGTTCTTTTTGTGGAATTAAATCAAATGGATTATCATATGTAAGAAAATTTAAGACTTTTAGCAAGAGAGAGAGAAAGAAGATAACATATTTTAAAATATTAAAAAAAAAAGAAGTTACTAATATTATTTATTGTTGGATGTGGAAGATAACTTGATCTCCTCGTGCCCATAATTTTAATTCATTTTATGGTGAAAGAAACATAGCGAAATAAATAAATAAATATTCTTATTGTGACTTTTTCTCTCTCTTTTTTTTTTTTATGAATTTTCTATTTTTAATTTCATACTTTAAAAAATTACGGTTCCCATATTATATTTTTTAAATTTCAATTATATTTCCTCATTTTAGATATATCTTATACGTAAACCCTAAATCCATCGTTTCAAAAAAAAAAAAAAAAAAAAAAACCCTAAATCCGAAACTCTATATCGTTGAGTGTAACTAAATAAATTATAATTATAATTATTTAATTTTAATAATAATTTCTATTAAATTTCTAAATTCAATGATGTTTTAATATTAAAATTTTATTATTTATGTTATCTCTTTTATTAATTCAATACGATGGTATGACATGTTTGTTATATTTATCTAAATAATATTATAGTTATTTTTTTTACAATTAACTAATATTAGTTCAATAAAATAAAATAGTGCATATACAACATGTTCTTTTCTGAAATAATGTATCCATTTTTTATTTGAGGAAAAAGTTAGCGTATGGATTCTATTTTGTAGTTTGTGTCAATGTATCAAGTTAATTAATATTTATCTAATAGCTGCAACCTCGTTTTGTAATATTGTTTTTTATTTTTGTTTTTTAAAATTAAGTTTATAGATAGATACTATTATCACCTCCAATTTTTTTCTTTTCTTATCTATTTTTCACCAATAGTTTAAAATACCTAAACAATTTTTTTGAACTTAAAAAGGAACTTTCAAAAAGTTGTTTTTATCATTGGAATTTAGCTAAGAATTTAACCATTTTACTTAAGAATGATGCAAATCATTGTAAGAAATGTGAATGAAATAGACTTAATTTTCAACAGAAAAAAAAAAATAATTAAGAGGCTCTATTTGGTAACCATTTTGTTTTTTAAAATTAAGCCTAGCCTATGGACATTACTTTCACTTCCAAATTTCTTCATATGTTATTTACTTTTCATCAATGATTTAAAAAATCAAGCCAAATTTTGAGAATTAAAAAAAATTAGTTTTCAAAAAGTTGTTTTTGTTTATGAAATTTAACTAAGAATTCGACCATTGTACTTAATAAAGATGTAAACTATTATCAGAAATGTGGATGATATAAGTTTAATTTTTCAAAAACAAAAACAAAAAACTAAATGATTATCAAACGAGGCCTAAATGATTACCAAACACGAAACACATATTTTAGAATTTATAGCAATAATTCAAACTAGTATAAAACAAGATTAGTGCGATCTCAATTTGGATTCTACGGTGAAAATAAAATTAAAAAAAAAAGTCAGTTTTATAATCTTATAATTTATTTGTTCAGCTATTCATTTTTTTTTTATTATTAAGGGACTTCATTTCTAAATTAATGCTAATAAAAATGTATGGAACACGTGAATAATAATATTAATGGTTAAGGTGGACGAAGTGCGAAACTTACGTGAGAGAGGCAAAAGAGACGTACCCAATTGTATGATAACGGTGACAAAATTATTATTATCATTATTGTTATTATTTAATCATAATTTTATTAATCACCCGTTAATTTTAGGGGCTTTTGAAATATAAAAAAAATATTTAAAAATATTTTAGAACTTTTTGCTATAAAAGTACATATTTTTGAGATTTTTTATTTATAAAAATTTCTTTTAATTTTACTTATTTTGCAATGATAATTTCAATTACGATAGATTTTTTCTTTTCTTTATTTTTTTCGAAGGAAAAAAAATCTAAATGCATCCTATTTAACGAATTAAATAAGATTAACATGGATTAAATAAAGTTTTTTTTTTTTTTTTATAGTACCGCACATAGGAAATCGAACCTTACTAGTGAGCTAAACTCACTTTGACATGTATTAAAATAAGGTTAATTTTAGATATTACAATTAAATTTATCTTTGCCCACCAACATAAATTTTTGGGTCAATTGGTGATTTAAGATTAGATGATATTAAACTTTTAGAAAAATAAGTTTAAGAAATAAGTGGGTTTGAGATAAACACTTGAAATCAACTTTTTAAAATATGATTCTTAAAATTATCAAAATGTCTTTATTAGTCCTCTACCTTACTTCCACCATGTTGACTTGGCTACTCTCACACTCTAATGACCAACTCTGACCACCATTGTTTTAAATTATATTATTTCATAATATTTTATAACTGTGGCTGCTAACACATACAATATTAGTTGAACTATGCTCTGTTTGTCGAATAATTAATTTTATGTTAATTAAAGTAGATAATAGATTTTTTCATGGTTATGTCAAATAGGTCTAAGAATTTTTAAATCACATCTCTAATCTTTTAGTTTTATTCCTGTAAAATCAGACAAACTTTCAACTTCAAAAAATTATTAAACAAAAAATTGAATTTTGTTTATTTTACAAGTTTAATTGTCTAACCAAAACTTTTAATTTTAGAAGATATTGAATAATAGATTTTCTTTAAACAAATTTAAAATTTTAGGCACATGTTAAATACTTTAAATGTTAGAAAGCTTAAAAATTGAAGGTTCCATTAAATAAAGTTTATTATTTTAATTTTTCTAGGGATAAGCACAGTTAAAGTTTAGAGACATCTACAATTTAAGTTAAAATATCATTTTTAGCAATTTATACTTTAGGTTTCATTTTATTTTATAGAAATCAGTTAAATAATAGCAAATTTCAAGCCAGAAAAGAAATTATGCATTATATTTTCAAGATTTTAAAAGAAAATATAAATACATATTAAGGAAAAAAAATAATAGCACAGATGAAATTTGGACATTAAAAACCATAAGATTAAAATAGAACGAAAATTTAATTTCATATTAAAAATATATTTGGTATTCAGCATTTTTATCACAAGAATCATTGGAACTTCCACAGAAAAAGATTCACGTGACTCTAATGATCCGCGTCAGACCACTGACAGCCACCATTTTTTTTTATTTATTTGATTTAATTTCATTCTCAATTTAAATTTATAGTATCTTTGTTCTTAAGGTTTAAATGGTCTAATTTATTATTTACCCTTTTCTAAATATAGGTCGGTTGATTTTTAGCTTTTTTTATACAAGAAAAAGTAATTCTATTTTCTCTATTGAGGTTTTCATCTTTCTTTCGTAATGGTTTATTTGTAATCTCATAACTTTTTTAGAGATTTCAATTCGTAATGGATTTCAAATGAATTTCGTTATTTGTTACGGTAGAAAAGAGAATGATTTTTAAATCCTGTTTTAATTTAAAAACTTTTCTTACTAAAATTGTCAAATTTTTGTATTCATAAGATCTAAAAGTTAACTACTTATTTGACCTTGTCATATTCTAATTTTCAACTAACACATCATAGTTAAAAATCTATCTTAGTAAATTCTTAGTTTTTTTTTTATTCATAAGATCTAAAAGTTAACTACTTATTTGACCTTGTCATATTCTAATTTTCAACTAACACATCATAGTTAAAAATCTATCTTAGTAAATTCTTAGTTTTTTTTTCTTTCTCAGTTACCATCTAAACAAAAAAATTTAAATACATTCATTTCAAGTATAAACAATCAGTTTCAAATCATTTCTCGAATCTCAAATCATAGATTTAAAATCATTTCTTAAACATTCTTGAATCTAAACGGAGGATAAAAAATTCTCTTCATAAGTCTTCAAAGCATTAGTATAAAGTAGAGTGGAAAGCAATAATTTGAAAATAGTACTTATGAGTTTTTTAAATGATTACTAAATGAGACTAATATTCTTTTAAAAAAATATTTTATTACAACAAGTGACTAAAAACAAGAGAGATCTTCCCTAACAACATAAATAACTCCGAAAAACAATCCAACAAAAAAAAAATGCTCTATCTTCATGGTACAAACAAGATTTAAAAGTCAAGGCTCCAAGTTTGCATTGTAGTTCTTATTATTGCATTGTTGTCAATGGTTGAATACATAGATAGACTTTAAATTTGTATATTAACCTTTGGATGATTGGATGTTGATTTTAAAGAATAATTAAAAAAAAAACGCATGTAAGACTTGGAATAGACATTTTAAATGTTAGAAAAAAAAAGAAAAAAGAAAAGAAAAGAAAAGAAAAACTTTAGGAAATATTTGATTTTTATTCCTAAATTTAACAAGAACTTTTAGCTTTATCAAACTAAACTCTCTAGACTTAAATTAATTTTGTTCCAACTTTCATAATTGATTATTCAACTTTTAGTCCTACTAATCTTAAATACTTAAAAAGTTGCAATGTAAAAACCTTAATAAATTTAACCCTAGTCATTGTACATGATTGGTTGTTGAATAAGTCTTCCAAAATTCAAAAAAAAAAAAAAAAAAAAAAAAAAAACTATCTCTTGGTAGTCACTTTCTCTAAAACCCTATTAATTTTTTTTATTATGCTTTTGATTTATTACAATTCATTCGACATGCACATAGAACTATTTTTGAAAACTAAAAAAAAGTGTACACTAATCCAAAGTTTAAGATAAATTTTGTAACTTAAATGTTAATTTGATGACATTATGTTGGAAACGGTAGGACCCTCAAAACGACAAACAGTAAATCGTCAAGGCACGACAGTCAAGTGAAGAGCAACACTTGCAAAACAGAAGCTCGTTATAGGCTAAGTCGCGGAACTCGCTCTCTTTAAGACGTTTCGCGGCTTTGCTGTGCAAGCGGGTCTGAAAATTGGCACATCATCCCAGGATAAAACAACCAAAGGAAACCCGGTCGAAAATGCACTGTTACTAACCGTAACACACACCCTTTCTAAACCCACTGCTCAAAAAACTTAAATGGAGGAGGAGAGAAAAATGAAATGAGAAGTGAGGAATGAATTGTGTCTTTCGAACTGCTGAAGACCACGCTTTTTGGCCTTCAGTGTTGAACCATAGGGAGCGAAAAAGGCTCTCCGCCACAGAACGTGCGCGGACGGAATGGAACGGGCGGACGAAACGAAACAGGCAACTTTGTCAAACAGAGCGACCGTTTCTTCCCCTTTTTTCGGTTAAAAAAATAAACAAAATAATAAAAAAATAATATTTTTATTAAAATTAATAATCACCCACATGAGCACCACGCCCGACTGGCGGCAGCGGCGTGCATGTGGGACGTCCACCGAACCCACATTGGTCTATCTCCTCATCCCTCCAAAACATAGGTACCCCTTGGGGCCTAAAAGGCTCTCCGCCACAGAACGTGTGCGGACGGAACGGAACGGGCAACTTTGTCAAATGGAGCGACCGTTTCCTCCCTTTTTTTCGGTTAAAAAAATAAATAAAATAATAAAAACATTATTTTTATTAAAATTAATAATCACCAATTGGCGGCAGCGGCGCGTGTGTGGTCCATCGAACCCACATTGGTGGGTCTCCCCACCCCTCCAAAACATGGGTACCCCTTGGGGCCCAAACCCAAAACTTAAGATTGGAGTATATAAAAGAGACTTTTAACACCAAATTTTCCAATGTAGATTCTCCAACCAAAATGTTGGTTCCCTTCTTGTTTTGAAAGTTAAATTTTCACCCAACACATTAAAATGATACAATAATTCTAATGTTTAGTGCACCTTTCAAATATCGACGTCGACGAAAATATTAATGTCTCAATTTTACGAAAATATTGATGTAAAAATCGATAGCGTGTCAATATTGATGGATATTTATTAAAAAATTATAAAAACAAAAAAATTAAAAATATATTTAAATTAACAAATAAATATTTCATGATTTTCTAAAAATTAATATGTTTATTATTTATATTATATTTACCTTTGTGATATTTTTCGATTCAATCTTTACATCGATATTAATTTTCATAAAATGTAAAATACGTACGAAAATGTCGAACGTTGATAAAAGTTTATTTATATAAAAAATATCGATAACTTATAAAATTTTTAATAATATAATTTAGTGCCACCAATCTTTTGGTCACATATATTTAATAAAGCAAAGCCAGATCGATGCTATTGGACACTTCATTAACTGTTCGTGTCCCCCTTCTCGAGAAAAAGGATAAAGTTATGGAAGCGAGGAAAATTTCCAATTATTCCCAAAATAAAAATAAATAAATAAATAAAAACTTATCACTTCTAAAAGGTAAAAAAAAAATTAGGAAAAAAGGAGGAGGAAAAAGAGAGGAATGAAGTAGGAAATTACAAAATATTGTTTAGAAAAAAAGTTATAAATGTAATAATAAGAATAACCATAACGTCCATAACTAATATATATTATGAATTATGATTAAAAAATATTGCTCTCTATCTCTATTATACGTAAATATTAATAATAATAATAAAAAAAGAGTTCGACGTTAAATTTTCTTTTAGATTTTAAACTTTTAAAAAATAAAATAGTTTAACAATAATTCTAATTTAATAAATACTCCCTTCCCTTCAATATATTGTTCACCGAGTTATCATTTTAGTATATAATGAACTACCGCACTAATTAAATAGTTTTGTTTTTAATAAAACTTAATCATTTAATTCAATTTGTTTTAATCTTTTCCATTAAAAAATTGCAATTCAATAAAAATAAACTAAATAAAAGGATAAGAAAAAAATACCAACAGAGAGCGATAGTTTAGTAATAATTCATATTTTCCTTCTATATAGGAGGAAAAAAAAAATTCATGAAACTACAAGTATCAATATTTTCCACACTTTAGTAAATAAAAATATATTACAAATTAAACAACAAAAACTTCAAAACCCTTAAACAATTTTACTCAAACCAACTTTTTTTTTCTTTTTTTCGAGGAAATACTCAAACCAACCTTAACTTTGTTCCTATAATTAAATATTATCACATTTCATCCATACAAACCAGAGCTTTTCAAAACCACCTCATTAAATATCACTCAAAAAAATTAATTCTTTTGAAAAAATAAAAATAAAAATCCATATACATTAAATTTCATCTGACCACCCTGCAGTTTAGCCGGACCTCTTGGCCGGCGCCGGCAATCCGACTCATCTTCACCATTGATTTCACAAAAGCCTTCTCAAAGAGATGCTGTTCATGGGCAAATTTTGAAACCAAGGCTTTTGTTTTGGGATTTGAAAGCAAAGATTGATCTGATGAAAAAATGCTTCGCCCTTGAAGAAGCAGCTTGAAATATACATTGTCAAATATTGTGGAAGTTGAATCCATGGCGGAGCCGGCGTTTTTCACCTTATTTCTTGCCGGACATATGCTCCGGAGGCTGGCGGCAAAGGCTGGCTGCAATGATGGGTCGACGTCGAGGCTCGAGTTGAAGTTATGGATTCGGTTTTGGAACGACGAGCAATGAGCAAATCCAAGAGTATGACCACCTATAATTCAAATATATTGTAATCTATCAACTTAAGATTTTGAACGTATTTTGACTCGTTAAATAATAACGGTTGAGTTTAGTGATAATTTAACACGACGGACTTAACCTGAAAGAGCAACAAGATCATGTAAAGAAAGTCCTCTTTGGGAGAAGCTTTGTTGAAGTTGAGAGAAGTTGAATGTGGGAGCTGGTAATTGTCTAGTTTCAATAGCTTTTGAGATTCTTCCATCTTTTCTTCCTTTTGGGACTTCCCAGTGAGGGCCTCCAGACTAATTATAAAATTCCAAAGTTAAAAATCAGTCTTTGTTTAAAGAATTCATTTCACAAATGACCCTTAATTTGCTTAGAAATTACCAAAACAACGGCGTCTCGAGCAGCGAGGGCTAAAATATCAGCACAAGAAACGACACCAGGACAAGTAGATTCGATAGCTTTCTTGGCATTGTCAATGACATAAAAAGCATGGAGAGAAATATTGGGAGGGCCATCTTTTTCAGCCGTGTTCTTCCCCTTGGAGTCAAGAAGCACAGAGCCATCACAACCCTTCAAAGGCGGAAAAAAAAATATAATCAGTACTTGACAAGTCATTCCAAATATATACAAATAAGTTTTGCTTGTTTATAATGATTTGGTTACTCTGATGAAACAATCATGGAAGTGCATTCGAAGCAACGCAGCAGGAACGGTCTTATCGTTAGCAGTGGCTAAGTTGACTTCTCGGGCGACGATGGAGTCGAGATTAGGGCAAGTGTGGTCATAGTAATGGTGGGTCAAGGCATTGAAAGAGGGAAGAAGGAAGGAAGAAAAGAGGAGAAGAAAGGTGAAGATGATATTAAACATGAGTACTTTTATTTAGTAATGGAAGAAAATGTTGAGTGGAGTGGTGGTGATTTGAAAAGGAGAGGAGAGTATAGTATTTATATGTATGGAAAAGGGAAGTAAGAGAGTGGTTATGGAGGGGAAAGATGGTTGTTGGAATATTTGGTGATCCAAAACCACTATTTGGGTGGAGTTGTGATGTTAAAGCAAACAACTTTGAAGGCCCAACATATATACAAAAATAATTGGATGTGATTGTTTCATATTATAACATACTACCAAATACCAATATTTGCATGCCTCTTCAGTTATTTTATAGTTTATCTCTCCTACAATTTCATCATCATCTCTCTCTCTCTTCAAATAATTTTTTTTTTTTATTTTTTATTTTTTTTTTTATATTGCAAATTTTGATGTTGGTTACTTTGGGATTTACTTCAATTTCTTCTTAAATTTATAAATTTAGGATTTTGTTATACTTTTAAATGCAATTTTCATATCATCAAAATTGATTTGGAATTATTATAAATATATTTTATAATGATTTGAAAATGCCAAAAGTGATTTTTATAATTATGTCAGAATCACTTCCAAATACGTCCTTAACTGGTAAGTAAATTTTAATATTAAACCATTAAATTTCATTCAATTAATACAAAACTGATAGAAAGTTTCAAGCGATTAATGTCTAAATATTTTTGCTAAAATTTGTTAGTGGTCTAAGTTATTCTATGATTAATTTGTGTAATAGTCAAATTTAAAAATATGCTAAACTTGATATTGTTGAAATTATTAGTAATTTTATATAGACTTTTTGGTTTTTTTGGTTAAAATTAGTAGGTGAATTAATAAAATTTAAAGTTAAAAAATACTTTTGGTCTCTAAACTTTTATGAAAGTAACAGTTTAGTCCTTAAATTTTGATTTACAACTATTATTTAGTCCATATATTCTCAATTTTGTAACAAATTAGGCTTTGAACTTTAATGTGTAACAATTTAGTCCTTATACTTTTAAATTCATAATAACTTAGTCCCAAACGTAAATAAATTTATCAAAATTAAATGTCAATTTTTATTATTTTATGATGTAAACTTAATATTTTATCCCTAATTTACTTTATTGGTTTATTTATGCGAGAAATCCTAGTAAATCTTAATTCTAATTTCTACAATAGGGATTAATTATTACGAGTATTAAAGTACAAGAATTAAATTGTTACATAGTAAAATTCAAGGACTACATTATTACAAAATTAAAAGTTTAAGGATTAAATCAATTCAAATCAAAGTTGATGGACTAAATTGTTACTTTTATGAAAGTTTAGAGGCTAAAAGTGATTTTTATAAAGTAGCAATTGCAACATTAATTAACTACATCTAGAATCTAATTAAATAAAATCGAAAGTTTTATGTAGAAATTGGTATAACTTATAAATTTAATTTATTCCAAAAAAAAAAAATGATAGCTAATTACAAATTTAGATTTAATTCGATAAAAAGAAGATAGAAAAAGTCAAAGTGACTTTCCGTGATTGGCGTACTTCATCACTGGGTGTAAAAGCAACAAATGAACCAACATATTTTTTGGATGAGATGAGCAATCTGCATAGAAAAGTTTATATATATATATATATATGTATATATATTTCAATCTGCATAGAAAATTAATTTAATTTATTTAGGAGTTAGTACAATAGTATAAAAGGATATTAAATATAAAAAATATTTAAAAATATTTACACTTTATAGTAAAAAGTTACAAAAGTAAGTTCCAACACTTTTAGAACTTTTTGCTATAAAGTGTAAGTATTTTTATGATTTTTCTATTTATAAGAATTTCTCATAATATTATTCTTTAAAAATATCATTTTAATCTATCTATTTTGGTTCAATTTATTTAATTAGTCCATATACTTTTGTTTCTCTAAATTTAGTCTTCTAAAATCAGTTTGTATCAAAATTATTTTGCCAATAATAATAATTTTCACTAAAAATACACACACAACGTGATTATATATAAAAAGATTTACAAAGTGAATCATAATAATGAGACTACTTTTATTTAAAAGAAAAATCAACTTGGAATTAACCACTTTAACTATTTCTAAATTTTAGAAATATTTGAAGACACGAATTGGACATTTAACGTCCCATTTAATAACTATTTTATTTTAATTTTTAAAAATTAAGTTTATGATTCTATTTCTACTCACACGTTTTTATGTTTTGTTATCCACTCTCTACTAACGTTTTAAATAGTTGAACCAAATTTTAAAAACTATTTTTAAAAAATAATTTAACTAAAAATTCAAGTATTTTCTTTGACAAATGTGAAAAATCATAATTGAAAAATTACAAAGAAAGAAACATAAATTTTACAAACAAAAGAAATTATTACTGAACTAAATCTAAAAATATATTGAACTAAAATGATATAACATTTAAAGTACGTAAATGAAAAATGATATTTTAATTATTATTTAATTAGAATGAAGTAGTTAAGTGGTCAATGATCCCTTTATAACGACTCATCAATCTAAAACTCCAACTTCATTATTCATATAACTAATTATCCATTATTGGATTTGGCGAACACCAAACGATATATATTATTAAAGTTGCGTTTAATTTTCCTCTTTTTTTCCTTTTATTTTTAACAATTTTCAAAATTTCTTTTTCCTAAATGATTAACATGTCAATATATTCAACGTGTGAGAATACATATAGAACACATGGTTGCTAATGTTGGTGATGGAGTGGAATAGTAGAAGTGCGACACACAACAACATTTGTTACTTAAAGAAAAAGAAAAGAAATAACTTGAAAATGTCTTAAGGAAATGTACCGATAAATAATTGTGTGTTTTTTGCAAGTGGGAAGATTTGGGTGATTTGAATCTCTACATATGATAGATATTTTGTATTTTGTTTGATTATTACAAAGATGATGTTGACGTCGAAAATCGATGTAGTGTTGAGCCAAATCTACTTTTGGCTCAAGCTTAGCATGAGCTTATTTCTTAGGTCGACCTCTTAGTTATCCTAACCCCCACTCTTGAGCTTGACTTATGAGTCACTAGTCGAGAGTGTCCTTTGGGGAGATTCTCTTCTTCCATGGCTCTTGACTAAACCACTTGAATCATTCTCTTCTTCACTTGGTAAGTTCCAAGTTTGATTTATTGGTTGGCTCAAAATAAGTGGAGAGAATAAATAACAAAATTATTATACTTCCATGACTTGAACCTATGACCTCTTGCATATTAATCATACTCCGCTGCTAATTGCAATATCAATAGCCTTTAGGTGTCTAATTTGATATATATATATATATATTCACACATACCCATGCACACACGCACGTACACACATGCACTCATTCTAATTTATTTTCAAATCTCTTTCTTAGAAGCTCTTGTCAATCTTGGAAAAACTTTTATAACCTCTATAGGTTCTAGGAGTTTTTAGCATGTAAGAACCTTTCTCTTGCTCAAATTGTGTCCGCTGGATGGAGTTCCCTTTTTGGATGTTACATCCTTAGAGACCGATTCACCAACTCTTGCCATATGGCTGTTAGAGACTTTATGCCTTTACATTTGCTAGAAAGAGGCATCCTAAGATTGACATGACTCATTACATCAGCCCTTGCCATCAACTTAAGGCCATCTTAAAGACTTCATCACCTACCAAGAATTGGTAACCAAATTGGTTCCTTGCTAGTGGCGACTGGCTTATCCATCCTAGAACTTGGCTTCCTTAGTCTCAGATGTGACAAGGATAAACAACCTACTCAGCAGATGACGAGGCGCCACAAGGACGCTAAGCTCATTGCCACCATGGCCGCTCTCTTTCCTTAACAGATTTTGGTTGCAACGGTCGTCCTTCACCCTGCAAAAAGGAAAGATCTGATTATTTATTCTTTTGTCCATATTAGAGCTCTTGTGTGTATAAAAAGGGTATCCCTCTGTATAGTGTAATTAGTGGAAAAATTCATATATACTAAATAGCAAGAAGAGGAATTAATTCATTAAGCCTTCGTCATCATCGTCTTCCGTCCTCCTCTGGTTAATTTTCTGGGTTCTGAGTTGGTATCAGAGCTACGGTAAACACAAAAAATATGGTGAATACGCCTGCTGTCCTTTCTGCCACACTTCCTGGAGCTGTCAACAATGGCAACATCACAGGACCTCCTCTCAACCAATTGTTGAATCAAGTGACATCCATTAAAATGGATAGATCGAACTTTCTGCTATGGAAAAATCTTGCCTGGCCTATCCTCAGAAGTTATCGACTAGAGGGATACCTAACAGGGGAAAATCTCTGTCCCAATCGATTCATCACCAAGCAAATCAATGAACACTCCGGCGAAAGCTCAAGCATCGATCCAGCTGCAAGAGTGATGTCTGAAATTGAGCTACAACCAAACCCGGCCTATGATGCGTGGATTGTCGTCGACCAGCTTTTGCTAGGGTGGCTCTATAACTCAATGACTCAAGAAATAGCAACTCAGGTCATGGGTTTTCAAACCGCCAAAGACCTGTGGGAAGCAGTCCAAGAACTAGTCGGAATACAGTCAAGGGAAAAATGGATTACCTCAAAAGGCTATTTCAACAAACTCGCAAAGGGGCTCTAAAAATGAGTGAGTACTTGACCTTGATGAAACGGTATGCTGATGACCTTGCTCTTGCAGGTTCTCCGGTCTCTCCACTTGATCTTGTTTCGCAGGTGCTATCTGGGCTTGACGAAGAATACAACCTCGTGGCAGTAGCAGTCCAAAGTAAAGGAATAGCTCGATGGTCTGACTTACAATCGGACCTCCATTCGTATGAAAAACGGCTTGAGTATCCACTTGTAATCAAGACCGGGATCATTGGAATGTCTAATATCTCCCCCTCTCTCAATCCAGCCTCTGTGAATGTTGTGCAAAACAGCCCCCACACATCTACAAACACCCACCGCAACCCTCATGGAAACTCTTAGCCTTCAAACTTCAGGGGAGAGGGAGGCCGAAACAGAGGAAGAGGCCGCTGGAACAATGCCTTGACAAGCAGACCAACATGTCAAACCTGAGGGAAACTTGGCCACACTACTGACATATGCTTTTTCTATTACAACAAAGAATTCAATAATCCCTGACAAACACACACTCGGGCTGAGTCCATCCAACTTCCACTTACCAGAAATCAAGAATAGAACAACTCAGCGTTGTTTACCCACTCAGCCATTGCCTCCCCTGAAACCATTGCAGATCCTAATTGGTACGTTGACAGTGGAGCTTTGACTCATGTAACAAGTAACCCCACCTTCCTTCATTCACCTTCCACTTACACAAGTACTGATAAAGTCATTGTTGGCAATGGTACTCCACTCACCATATCCCAATATGGGAACTCAAACCTACTCACTAACTTTGGTGTTCTTTCTCTCCTTAATATACTCTATGTTCCTAAAATAGCTAAAAACTTGGTTAGTGTTTCTAAACTAGCTAAAGACAATAACATCCTTGTTGAATTTCATGCGGATTTTTGTGTTGTTAAGGACAAGGAATCGGGGGTGGCACTATTGAAAGGCAAGCTTAAGGATGGACTTTATCAGTTGGATACTGTCAGCCCATTGATAAATAATGCACTCACCAGATCAAGGTCACCGGGTGCTAGCTCGACTGCTCAGTCCTCTCTGTCATCTTCTCTGTCTGTACTTACAACTGGCACAACCACCTCCAAACTGCTCTTACACCGGCGGCTTGAACATCCATCCTCTAAAATATTGGCAAAACTAATTAGTGGATGTAATTTGAAACTTTCTGATAATGAGAATTTCTTTTGTGAAGCTTATCAGTTTGGAAAGTCCCACAATCTGTCTTTCTCTACTTCTTCATCTCATGCACAAACACCTTTTGATTTAGTGCATATAGACCTTTGGGGGCCTGCTCCAATGCCATCAGCTGATGGCTTTCATTACTATGTGTTGTTCATCGATGACTTCAGTAGGTTCACTTGGTTATATCTGTTTAAACAGAAAAGTGATACAGCCTCTGCCTTTCAGCATTTTCAAGCCTTTGTCCTTACTCAGTTTAACAAAACACTTTGAGTACTACAAATGGATGGAGGTGGAAAATTCAAAGAAGTTGCCTATATCTGTGAACGTCTGGGTATTCAAGTCAGAGTCTCTTGCCCATACACCTCGGCTCAAAACGGTCGTGCCGAGTGTAAATACTGACACATTGTTGAAACGGTTCTCACATTCCTCGCACAAGCCAAAATGCCCCTGCATCTATAGTGGTATGCATTCCAAACTGCTAATATGCTAATTAACTCTTTTCTTTCCTCTGTTCTTTAGGACAAAAGTCCCATGGAAGCTTTTCTTCACAACATGATAGACTTTTCCTTTGTTTGAGTCTTTGGCTGTGCATGTTATCTAAACTTAAAACTTTATCAGGCTCACAAGTTTGCCTTCCACAGCAGAAAGTGTGTTTACTTTGGACCATCACTTATACATAAAGGGTACCGCTGCTTAACCGATGATGGCAAAGTGATCATATCTCGCTATGTCCAATTCAATAAAGATGACTTTCCATTTCAAACAGGCTTCAGATCCACTCCAATCCAAGCCTCCTCATCTCCAGCTCCACCAATCACAACCTGGTTCCCCCAGCCTCAATCCTCCCACTTCCAACCTTCAATTACTGTTAATCACCTGCCCTCATATCCCTGGGTCCAACATTCACCCGCTATTAACTTTCAAGACTAGTTCCTACCAGTCCAAACTATGTCTGACCCAAATCCAATCACTTCATCATTACGTTCAAGCTTAAATTCACCTCATTTACCCTTCTCTTCCCCATATACCTCTACTCCAACACTACCTCCCTTGCACTTGTCTCCGCCTCTTAATCCTACTCCCCTGTCTTCCTAGACACATTCACCACTACCCTCACCCCCGCAACCTCTAACCACCACAGCCCGCCCTCTCATCAATACTCACCCTATGATTACCAGAGGCAAGGCTGGTGTCTTTAAACCAAAAGCCTGGGTTGCTGAACTCAACACCGATCTCTCTCAACTTGAACCCACAACTGTCTCCCATGCCCTTGCCATTCCACAGTGGCGAGTTGCAATGGTTGATGAACTTGATGCCCTACACTGCACCAACACATGGACATTAGTGCCACCTAATTCTACTCACAATGTCGTTGGCTGCAAATGGGTTTACCGCCTAAAACGTGATGCCCATGGATCAATTCAGAGGCACAAGGCCTGCCTTGTTGCCAAAGGCTTCCACCAACACTCTGACCTCGACTACTTCAATACCTTCAGCCCAGTCGTCAAGGCATCCACCGTCAGAATTGTTCTTACTTTAGCAGTGTCGAATAAATGGCTCCTTCGCCAAATTGATTTCAATAATGCCTTCCTGAACAGCATGTTGAAGGAGACAGTGTACATGACCCAGCCCCCTAGCTTTAAAAACAAATCCTACCCACACTATATATGCAAGCTTATCAGAGCAATTTATGGTCTCAAGCAGGCTCCACGGGCTTAGAACGATGAACTAAAGACTTCGCCGATCGAGATTCAAATTGAGCACTCTTGACACCTCCCTCTTCTACATGCCCACCCCCATCACTATTACTATATTACTGGTGTATGTCGACGATCTAATAATCACTGGTAGTGATACAATCCACTTGAATCACCTTGTTTCCACATTCAATGACTAGTTCTCGCTTAAAGATCTTGGCCAACTCAATCACTTTCTTGGTGTTCAAATCAACTACATACCTTTTGGCCTTCACCTCAATCAAGCTCAATACATCACCAAGCTCTTATCCAAACTCAATCTTTAGAATATTAAACCGTGTCCAACTTCAGCCGTCCCCAGTGCTCTGCTCTCCTTAAGCACTGGTACTCCTCTATTTGATCCATTTACCTACTGAAGCACAGTTGGTGCCCTTCAGTATCTAACCAACACCAGACCAGACATAGCCTTCATTGTCAACAAACTCAGCCAATTCCTTAAAGCTCCTACCGATGTACACTGCTCGGCGGTTAAACATGTACTTCAGTATCTAGTCGGCACTCTTGATCATGGGCTCACCATCAAACCCGACTCCAATTTCAACATCACTGCCTACTCGGATACCGACTGGGCTTCTAGTCTTGATGACAGGAAATCGACTGTTGCTTACTGTATATATCTTAGCTTTACTCTCATTTCTTGGTCTTCCAAAAAGCAACTGATTGTGGCCAGATCGAGCACCGAGTCAAAGTACAGAGCCCTTGCTCACACCGCTGCAGAAATCACCTGGGTGCGCAATTTGCTCTCTGAAATTAGCTTCTCCCCGACTGGTGTTCCTGTACTTTGGTGTGACAACATGGGCTTCGGAGCTTTAGCCGCCAATCCAGTTTTTCACGCACGAACAAAGCCCATCGAAATCGATGTGCACATTGTTCGGGATCTAGTTCTTCAGGGTCAGCTAATGTTCGGTACGTTCCTTCCACTGAGCAACTGGCTAACTACCTAACCAAGGCTCTTCCCTACGAACGGTTTTACTATCTTCGAAGCAAGCTCGGGCTAACTGACTTACCCTCTCGCTTGAGAGGGGATGACAAGGATAAACAACCTACTCAGCAGACGACGAGGCGCCACAAGGACGTTGAGTTCACTACCATCGTGGCCGCTCTCTCTCCTTAATAGATTTTGGTTGCAACGGTCGTCCTTCACCCTGCAAAAAGGAAAGATTCGATTATTTATTCTTTTGTCCATATTAAAGCTCTTGTGTGTATAAAAAGGGTATCCCTCTATGCAGTGTAATTAGTGGAAAAGTTCATATATACTAAAATAGCAAGAAGAGGAATTAATTCATTAAGCCTTCGTCATCATCTTCTTCCTTCCTTCTCTGGTTAATTTTCTGGGTTCTGACTAGATGAACCTTTTACTTGGGGTATGTTCTTTTTTCTCATCCTACTAAACTCCTGGCTCTTACTTATTTTTGGAATATGAAGTATCCCCTTTGCCTTTTCATTCCAAATAAGAGGCGATCGAAATCAATTGTTATTGCTAGTTTCATTTTTTGAAGAACAATAGAAGCACTCGTTATCCATAGTTCAACAAACATGTGCTGATAAGAAAAGTTTCTCCCACATTGGTGATTCTTATCTTACTAGGTTTTTTTGCTACCTTCACCAAGATTCTTAAGAACATGTTCGTTAATGCACCCAGGTAGTGCTTCTCATCATTACATCATTCTTTTGCAGCAAGAACATGAGCTTGAAGCTCAACCCTATATGTCATTGGACTCAATGCCTATCATAACAGACCAATCATCCTCTTGAGTAGAGATGTCCTAAATCTCGTAGTCTGTGTATATGTAAACAAATTTTTAATAAATAAACAAAGTGTTTATTTAATAAATAAAATATTCTATTATTTGCATAATTCAAAATCCAATAAACTAAGATCCACGGTTATTTAATGTAATTTGAACAGTTTGTAGTTGACGTACAACTGGATCGTGTTCAAGAAATAGCCTGAAAGGTCTATAGTATATGAATAAGATTGGATACCTTATCCTAATAATATTATAGATACGACCCACTTTATAAATGTAACAATAGTTGTAAGTGTTACAAATGATTTGATCTAAATCATTCATGTGATGACATGCAAGTAGGAGTAACCTGTATAGTAAATCTATATAAGATCAGGACACGAAATATCATATCTTTCTTTATAACATCGTTAATTGAGGAGATTTATATTTTAAACGATAACTATGAAAGTCTATCATAATTTTGAGTGAGTTGTGAACTCTTGCTCATAAGGATCGTTCTTTGATTTGTATGGGTGAGAGCGACTTTAGTTACCGACTCAATATGTCTATCATTATGGGAGCGATACCGACTGAGGAGTTGGGAACACAGCTCAATAAGATGGAATTTGCTTCTTTTCAACTTTAGAAAAAGTAGATAGATAGTTCCATTAAGTGTTGACTCCAATATTGAACAATGAGGCCTTACCCTCTCACTAACCCGAAAGGGACTTTATTTATGTTTAGACCATAAACAAAATTATTCATTAGAAGATTAGTGGTACTTAAGGTACAAGAAGTAACTACATGGGTAAAACGGTAATTTGACCCAGTTGTAATTACGAACAATTTGTGAATGGTTGACTTACAAAATATGGTTAATTCAATGGGCACATAAATAAACTACAACTCATAGAAGTGCAGTTTGTTGGCTTTTTTACCCTTAATGTCAGATTAATTAATTTGAATTAATTAATTAATTAAATAATTAATTAATTAATATTTTGATGATAACAAACCTGCTTTTATTTATTAATAATTTGATTGTTTTGAAGTGTGCATTATGAAGAGCTCGGAACATTGGTTCCAATGCAATTTGAATCACCTAAATCGGACCTCAAACGAAAAAAAAATGACCGAAACAAGCTTAATGAAAAATTCTCGAGCTAATGACGTGACATAACTTTTTTTTATCAAAATGGACCAATTAAAATGTGCCACTTGGAGCAATGGAGAAGTGATACATTGTGAACTTTTGATTTTTGGATTGGTTTTAAAAGAAAATGAATTTAATATTATTTTATATTTGTGTCTTACTACTAGTTTTGGACACATGGTGGACATTTGCTTTTTGTTGGGTTTTAAAAAAAATGATTTTAAAAGATGTATATTATTATATTATTTTTGTTTGTGTCAACGGTTAGTTGAATTTAAATCCCCATCATTCAATTTTCTTTTACCAACATTCAATGACCCAAATTAAAATTTAGATTTTACCATCCTCCTTCTATATTTAAACTCATCTTCTCCTCCAAATTAATACAACAATTTTACATTATTTTTCAATCCTCCATAACTCAAAGCCTCCATTATTATTCTCTCAAAATCAAATTGAGTGCTTAAAGTAGTACTATTAACTTTTTGATTATTTTGAATTGAATTTATTTACATGAATTTATTGTTTAAATTAATTATTAGCAAAAAGTTTGTTAATTTGTTTATTGGGCCCACACTTAGTAAACAAATATTTACATTAGTCGTCATATCGATCTTACACAACTATGAGACTTTAGTAGAATGCTCTATAGCTAATGAAGATTGTTTATTTTAATTAAATAGTTTAATTAATTAATTTCGAGTCATTGGAACTTATAACCTTAGGTCTGTTAGGTCTCTCTACTAACTCACAGCGGGTTAAATAAGGATATTAAGTAATGAAAGAATTTGAAATGTTCAAATTAATCCAGGGAATTAATTGTATATGATATAATTAGAATAATGTATACGATACATTATAATATAAAGTTAATTTAGACTAGATTTAAATTTAAATTTTATAATATGAGAGTATTAATATTTGAATAATATTCGACTATTAAGTTAATATGAATTAGATTCATATTAAAACTATAGGTTGAGAGAGAACATACATATTAGAATATGATTCATATTAAAATATATACATTAAATTAAGTATGTGATATTTAATAAATTAATTAAATTAAATTAAATTAATAATCTAATTAATTAAATATGTTATTTTTAACTAATATTTAATTAATAAATATATTATATATTTATTATTTATTATTATTAAAAATAATTCCACAATGCAAGGGAGTGATGAGTGGGAGGGAAGTTACCAACTCCCCTCATGTTAAATTGATATAAGATATCAATGAGAGAGGTTGTTCTTTACTTTAAAAAAAAAAAAATCACCTTTAATTCTCCAGAAATTATCTCAACCTCCAACAGGAAAAGAAGCAAGAGTTCTCACAAACTCTTCCTTGTCCAAGAGAATAGCAGAGAGATCTCTTTTGGTGGTGTCCTGCTCGTGAACTTTGTTCATGCAGCGTTGTGAAACATCAATTCTAATTGGGTGAAGACATTGAAGACTAATCTTCAAAGATAATTTTTTTTTCCCTTTGAAATCCTTACAATCATGTTTAATTCTACAACTTTATTATTGTTCTATTTAAAATTCATATAACAAGTTTAAGGCAAATAGCTATCAAATGCTTCTACTCAAGGAATTCTATTCCATCAATTGGTACTAGAGCTAGATTTTGCCTTGATTTGTTGTTCTGAATTTTACAAAATGGTAAGATGGGCTTTTTATAAACTTTGATGTATAAGATTGGTTTGCAAGATTGGCACTTAGTTTCAGAATTAATTTCAATGATATGATCGATGTAAGGGCCCGGTGTTTTGGGCATTTATATTCTATTATTGAGTCTGTAAGTCCACGTCTTTGATTTTGGCAAGAGTTGCTGAAGATGGAGATCAAGTTTGGTGCAAAATGGACAAAAGATCAAAGCAGAGACTTGTATTATGTGTTGGAACGTAAGGCACAATGTTGAATGCGAAGCTTTACGCTGCGACACAGAAAGTCCAACGTTGCAACGCTCGACAATAGCGTTGCGATGCTTAAGCCAGAACGTTGCAACGCTGTGTGAAGCATAGCACTATGATACAATAGATGATGACCAACGTTGCAACACCTTTCTACAGTATCGCAATACTCCAACGTTTTTTCGTTTGTGCATTCATGCAATTGCATATTGTATGCCATATAGTTTAAAATCCTACCAAAGGATTAAACATGTTCATGCATCATATTATTATGTAATTGTTATATAATATGATAGCATGTTTTAATATTTCATTAGTTTAATATAAGAGTTATATTACTTGATGAAATTTCATGATCATGCATATTTTATATATGATATATATGATGTATGTTTTATATATGATATATATGATGTATGTTAAATAGTACGCATGTTATAATATAATTGCTATATTATATAGTTTAATGTGTGATTAAAGTTTGTATACTATATCGTTTATTTTTCATTAATTTCATATATAGTAATATTACGTTAATTAATGAAAATAAAAGATGCATGTTATAGATTTTAATTTCTTTGATATAAAAGTTATAACATAGAAACTAAAATCTATAATAAAGAGTTGCATGTAAATATATGGTTTTAATTGATGTTTTAAAAGGTTTAAAATTTGAAAAAGAAAACCTTATGCTAAAATGTTTCTAATAAGATTAGAAATAGGAAAATCTTTTACTTGTTTTAATAGGATTAAAATTAGTTAATAAAGTATTAAATTTATAAAATATTGACCATAAGGGACCTTTGTCTAAGGAAGGTTTTGTTTAAGATTGGGGTATTTAAGTTGACGGAAGCGGAACACCCTACTTGGGAACCGACTTGGAAGGTGAATTAGTCAAGATTTTATAAGCATGCAATAATTCATTAATTCATTAAAGCATTTCGTGAATAAAACATCATCTTAAATTATCCTATATAAGCGTTATATTGAGCAAACTTAAATATCACTTAGATAAACGACTTACCTAAGTTTAACTAAGTAATGAAACCTAATTTGTAAAATACTCGGTTGGATGAAAAGTATACTTAATATACATTTACTCTCATGTTCTTTGTTAAAATTTCACACCATGAGATACATACTCGGCCTCGTAGTGCCCTGGGCGCATTCTCCCTTTGGAAGGTTTTTTTATGAGTCAGTACCAAGGTGAATGGAGAGAGTATTTATAGTTAGTGGGAGAATTATATGTATGAATATTCCTATGGTCTCCTTCATTAGTTTGCAAAGTGAGATTTCATACTCATCCTCGTGGTGCTCTTGGTGCATCCTCCTTTTAGAAGGTATTTGTATGGAGTCAATATCAGGGTAAAACTCTAGTAATGGATAGGATCACCTTAGTTTTTGCACCAATATGATTTTTTCCTTCAGTTGACTTATTGGGGCGGAACTCTGGGAACTAAAATGGAGAGTTACACTCACAAGAATTATTAAATAGGTTAATATTTTCTTGACTAAAATAATGGTGACTAAACATTGTAGGAATAAAAGTTATTCTGAAGTATTGTTTATTTGAGAGTGTCTCAAT
This sequence comes from Benincasa hispida, assembly GCF_027475165.1. Lineage (NCBI taxonomy): Eukaryota > Viridiplantae > Streptophyta > Magnoliopsida > Cucurbitales > Cucurbitaceae > Benincasa > Benincasa hispida. The sequence goes on from NC_143481.1 coordinate 3,066,297, forward strand.
TCAGTGAAAAGATAATAGACTACCATTCAGTGACTTAATTCTAAATCACTGAAGTGTCATTGTAAAATAATATGAGTTTAAGAGTTTTCATTATTATGCTTGCTAAACTAGATTGGTTCTAAAGAAATACACAGTTTTTAAACTTTAGATTATTTTTTTTTTATTTCAGCAAAAATGACTAGTATTGTAATTAACCTGCTTTATGCTGACAAACTTACTGGCGATAATTACACAACTTAAAAAAACACAATTAATATTGTGTTGGTATTTGACAACCTGAAATTCATCTTAGTTGAGGAATGTCCTCAAATAACCGCCCTTAATGCCACACAAAATGTTTGTGGGGGCATATGAAAGATGGATTAAGATTAATGAAAAGGTTCGTGCGTATCTCTTGGCCAGCTCATCTGAAGTTCTAGTCAAGAAGCACGAGAACATGGCTTCTGCTAGAGAGATCATGGAATTGTTGCTTGATATGTTTGGACAACCATCCATACAAGTCAAACACGATGCCCTGAAATTCATCTTTAATGCTTGGATACAAGGAGAGACCTCTATCAGAGAACATGTTATCGATATGATGATCTACTTCAGCGTGGTTGAGATAAACGAGTCGGTTATTAATGACAAGCCAACTAGGTAATTTCTAAGAACTCTTCCAAAGAGTTTCATCCAATTTTGTTGTAATTTTGTTATAAACAAGCTAGACTACAACTTGACCATCCTTCTCAATGAACTGTAAACCTACGAGTCTTTGATAAAAGTAAAAGGACAACATGAGGAAGCAAATGTTGTCAGCTCTTCTAGGAGCTTTCATAGAGGTTCGACTTCTGGGACTAAACCTGGACCTTCTTCTTCTCATTCAAAGAAGTGAAAGAAGAAAAGTGGTGGAAAGGAGAATAAAGTTGCCCTACCCAAAAGGGAAAGAAAGCCAAGCATGCAAAGGGGTTTCCATTGCAATGTAGACAGACACTGGAAGAAGAACTGCCCGAAGTACTTGGCTGAAAAGAAGAAAGCCAAAGAAGGTAAATATGATTTGTTTGTCTTAGAAACTTGTTTGGGGGAGAATGATAGTTCTGCCTCGATAATTGATTCAGGAACTACTAACCACATTTGTTCTTATTTACAGAGAATTAGTTTCAGGAGACAGTTGAAAGCTGGCGAGATGACTATGAAGGTCGAAACATGAGAAGTCGTCTCAATTGTTGCTGTGGGGAGCATGAAATTATCTTTCTAAAAATCTTTTTTTATTATTAAATAATGTACTTATAGTTTCTGATATCAAAAGAAACTTGGTTTCAGTTGCATGTCTTATGGAATAGATGTATTCAATTTCTTTTTTGTAATTAAATCGTTTTTTTTTTCAAAAATAGTGTTGAGATTTGTTCAACAACTTTAGAAGATAATTTATATGTGCTAAGACTGTTAGCATGAAAAATGTTTCTCAATGGTGAATTATTCAAAACGGAAATGACTACACTACAAGAAAAAAGGCCAACGATAGTTTCGAAAAAATGCTATAATAAGTCTTTTATAGCATTTTCTACAAAGTTGTGACAGCCCAAGCTATTAAAAGTATGAGGCTTTTTATAGCGTTTTTAAAATACTATAAAAAGCCCAATCTTTTTATAGCATTTCGTAACATGCTATGAAATACTTGATTTTTTTACAGCATTTTGCAAACGATATTTGATTTTTGTAAAATGTAATATAGCATTTTAAAAAAGCTATAAAAATACTTTTATACTCAAAATATGAGGTTATTGTTTGTCTATTATTGCATTTATTTGTCGCTATAACTATTTGTTTAATGAAAGCTAAAATAAGCCTTTGTTTGAGAAAAAAAATCTTTCCATAGGTTTTTTTAGGATTTTTTTTATAACTTATCAGTTATGTTCCTATTGCTATTATTGTGTTTTATACATTGTTATACATTAAAAGTGAAATAAAAAAATATTTATAATTCACATAATCAAAATAAGCATTCATACAAGATTCATATTGTCAAGAAAAAAAAAAGAAGAAAGATATATCAATGAGTATCATACATTTGAAGATGAAACAAAACATAAATTCTATAAATTACAAAATATGTTGATACAAAAGAATCCAAATAACTCCAACTTAATTGTATTTGTGTTCTAGATATTGCATGCATTATCGATAGTCGCTTATCAACCTACAAAAAGTTATTAAGTAATAAGAATTACAAAAATGTCTTGAGATAAAAAAATAAAATTAATAGATATATGTACAGATTAAAACTTTATTAGAAGGTCAAGAAAAATATACAAATATTAAGATAACAAAAAAAAAATCAATATTAAAAATTCTATGTTTAATTCGGAATACAATAAAAGACACTAGCCATAACCATATCTATGAAACCAATGAATTCTAATAAGAGTCTTATATTGATAGAAGAAAATCAAGATGAGAGAAACAAAGAACCTATCCATAGCAACAAAATACATTATGAAAAATAAATTGTAATTGTGTATCAATGTTTTTCCAATTAAGTACATCATGCTTTCACAAACTTGTAATTGTGTATCAAATTTCTCAAGTCCAATATGCACAATAGTAACTAGACTAAAAAAACTTAGGACTAGGAAAGCTTTATCGTTCCTAAACACAATCACAACCTAAATCTATAAATAACCATCTAAATCTCAATTGTCAACGAGATGAATTGTGCCAAAAAGAAGGTTTTGCAACTTAATATGTTTGATTGGTCACCCAAACTTAGTATCTCTAAAGCGTTGTTTCTTCCTAACAACTAGTAAATATGGGCTTTTCTTGATTTTGATTATGACATATGAAAAAGAACGCGCATTTCATATAAACTACATAGAATAAGGATATCAACCTACTTTCATAAGATTATAGATGCCTTGAGCCCAATAAACACCAATAATAACTTCAACATATCCAATCAAACATATTAAGCCATAACCTAATATAATCACATTCAAAATCATGTTTTAGTGATCAACATCTATATCCAACAATACTCCAAGATATGTAAATAATCAGTGGACAAATTTACCTGGTTGACTTCATGATGTGAGATCACATGTCTTACTATTCTATATAGAATAAAAAAAACATTTTATAGTTAGTATATATATAAAAAAATTCAGAACACAAACAAGAAAACTCCTACATATCCAAAATGTACAAAATACAAGCCTTATATTTACAAATGTATCTGAATGCACCCAAAAAAAAGTCTTTTCTTTGCCCTACATAGACAAAGTCCAAACTAGAATTATTTTAAGATTTGACATGATAATATTCGTAAAAAAAAAAAAATTTAACATAGCAAGGCTTCTTCCAAATACATATTGATAATATGATAGGTTTGTAAACAAATCAACAATCAAACTAAGCAAACCAATAAACAAACTAAGTAGATCCCATATTCTAACTTTAGTAAAGTCTTTCCATACAAGTGTACTTAAGCAAATATATTATTTGAATCCCTTTGGCCTAATAACTAGGTTACATTGCTTACAGACCAAATAAAGTAAATGTGTCCGACTATTAGAAACTATTTACCACATTTTTCTTGGATTTTCTTTTTTCCTTTTTTCTTCATCTCTTTCAAACACTTATTTTCTCGTAAGATGTAAAAAGAAAAACTTGTTCAAATTAATTACAAGAGAATAATCCAGAAAAGAAGAAGATAGATTAGTGCAGGGACCCATCAACAAGTATGCTTTATCCATCAATTACAATAGTTCTTCGTGCCTCTGCACCATCCAGAAAAAGGCACACTAAAGATTAGGAACATAAGTGGAGTGGGAATGCAAAATTGAAAAATAGTTTCCATTAAGATTTATCTAAATGGAAGACCGGGCATAAATTGATAATCTCCTTCATTCTAGCATTCAATAAAAAGCTACAACATAGAACAAAACTAACTCATAAGTACTTGAATGGATCAAAGTTCTTGCAAAAGCATAATCATATCACTGTTGAATTAGATCAATCAATCAATCATATTAAGTTCCCAAGATCATGACAATGAATAGAAAAGTACAATGAAATAAGGACACAAATACAATAAGCATAAAAAAGTGTAGGAAGATTTGAATCAAGACGATCATTTCTACAAACAGAGTAAGAAAAGAAACTAATACAGTTTAGAAGCTATATCAAACCAATCACAAGAAAATAATACTGGAAAAAAAAAGGAAGATGGATTAGTGCAAGGATTCACCTACAATTAATACTTCATTTTCAAGTAAATAAACTTGGAAATCACATTTGTAATCAAAATAATCCATGACAATAATCTTTAAAGTTCAAATCAATTACTACAGGTCCATATACAAATCATTCTTTAAAAATCACAAGATCTTTGGAGTGCTACTTACAAAAATATCTCTAGTTCCATTTGAATATGAAGCATAAGAATAAATGATTTATAGCATAAAGAATTATGATTCTCACCATCAGAGACAAGAATAAAACCATCGATACGCAACTCATTGACTTTGTATTGATAGAGAAGTCATTATATAGATTCGAATATTTAATGATACAAGAAAATTGAAAAGGAAAATTGAGAAACATACCCACATGCAAAAATGTAAATTAAAGAAAAATAAACATGTACTATGAATGCAATAATCTAAAGTGAAAAATCGAACACATGAGATAAAGATTCAATTATGGTATCATGTCATACATGAATTCAAAGTACTGTGTTCAAGTTTTTTACCGTCTTTGGTCCCTCTTTGAGTATGAGATCTTCTAAGTTTTTGGCTTATCTGGTTAAGATCAACTCTTCATCTATCTCACCAGACATAAGGATATTTTCAAGTTAACGGTTATGGTAGAAAAATAATTTATTTAAACTCTAAACTTAAAAATATTAGATGTTTGGTGGGAGCACTATTGAATGACCAAATTTATAGAAACAAGACAAGTACATTGACTAATATGATAAATATTACTATGGAAAATTTGTTAAACCGTTGCATTGTCATTAGTTAAATAAAAAGCCAAATCAACAATCAAATAAGCAACAAACATGGAAATTAGAAAATTAAATCAAAGCAACGATTAAAAGATCAAGCTTTAAGTTTATCTCTTTCATGCTAATTTATGCAAGAAAATAATAATTAGCAAGGAAGAAAGAATAACATGGACTACATATAAACATAAATTTCAACAAGAACATGTAAATAAAAGCAAGCCATTGATAATTAGTAAAAATATTCACCTACAAAATTTGACAATTCAAAAACAACCCACAACCAATTCAATAAAATGCAAAGCAGATATAAAGAAAAAGACCTTCAAAACAGCAGGTTTCACAGAGAGGCCATAATGAAGATTTTCAATCCGAACTGAAAGCTCCTTGTGAAGAAACTGAGCAGAAATGAGCAAATTCTTGGTAGTGGGCTTCAAACCAAACTCTATCATGTATCTCAAACTAACCTCAGTCTATTTCATACAACTCTATCCGTTAGTGAGATAGCTTATTATTATTCCACTTTTATGATACAATGTTATATCGATAGATTCAATTTTAACATTCTTTTACATCTCAACTATGTTATTTCCATTTCATCTTTCATCTTTGAAATTGACCTTAAAGACATCAATCTAAATCCCTTATTTCATTAGCATAATCACTACTGAAAAATTGCATTGTACACTACAAACCAAGATTAAGCTTAATCAATTTCGATAATTCAATTTGTCACTTCCACTCTATATACACAAGGAACAAGCATATAGTCATTTTCTATTGATTCCAGAACCAAGAACAAAAAGCAAACTCTTATACATTTTTCATTTTATCATTCTCCAATATTCTTAACGTCACACTCAACATCACACTGAGTTTCAACCTCAAATTGCACAAACACTATTAGATGTACTAATTTTTCAAGGAATAAAAATACTAAACTCAAAACAGTTCATCAAAAAACGAAAAGTGGACAAGTTAAAGAAATGAAAAGATATAGAGAAGGGGGAGAAGGGAAGACAAGAAGAAAGTAGGTCTACTCAAAGAGACATGAAAAATAATGTTTGAAAGTTTAATCTCTTTTTATTTAAAGTATTTAGTAAAATAAATACTATTCGAAAAGGATGATAGAAGATTTTCAAAGCATTGTCTACTATTTTCTTTAAAGTTACTGAAACACCTCACAAGCAGAACCTACATATTTCTTTCACAAACCAAGCATCGCCAAAATTCTTCAATAAATTTAAAAAACAATCGGCATGCAATATCTCTTCTCATCTTAAACCCAAATCTAGATGCCAATATCTCATTCCCCAACTAGAACATCTATGTACACGAACCAACCAAGAAAAAAAAGCTTGGTCAAAACCATTTATTATTTATTAAAGAAAGTAAAAAGAAGAAAAAATTTTAAAACCATCACAATTCATGCACATAAATCTAAACCAGTTTTATATCTCAGAATGCTTTTCAATAATTTAGGGAAAAAACCAAACAATATGTCCAGAAGTTACACATCGTACAAGATCAAACAACACACCTTTCATACTTTTGTTAGAAAGAAGAAGAATACATTCTTATGGGTGTTAAATGCGTTTTCAAGCACCATCGAACCATTTTAAGCACTGTTGAGCCTTTCTGAGCAATATCAAAAAGAAAATCACATAGTCTCTCTAGAGAGTTTGGATGGTAGCTTCAGAAAGGAGAGACATGGGTGTTGAGGAAAGATCAATTTCAATTTTATCTTTGTTTGGAAGCCCTAATTTGATTGTCGAGTTAAATTTATGTGGCTAATTAAAAACAGAAACATGGGTGTTGAGGAAAAAGAAGGGAATGAGGGAAAAAAGAAATCTGAGTGTCGACAATTTTTGTGAGAGGACTTTTGGAAGGAGAAGAAGGAGAGAGGAGGGATAACTTTTACTGGTTTCAGTGTTTACAGAAAAAGAGAGAAGAGGGAAAAAGAGAAGAGAGGGAAACTCCATGCTTTTTCAGCACAAAATATATTTTTCCTCTCACCATCTTTTCATGTGTACGTGCATCGTTTTTAGATTTTTAGGTTTCTATAGCTTATATTCAAAAGGCTATATTGAAAAGCTATAAAAAGACCTTTTTCATCTACTACTATAATTTTTCTCCTAAAGACAATGTCTACCTATGACACCTACGACTAGCTTACAGAAATCTTGATAGGATTGGAAAATTGGTAAAGAATGGACTTTTAAATGAGTTAGAAGAAAATTTATTACCAATATGTGAGTCATGCCTTGAAGGTAAGATGACTAAAAGACCTTTACTGGAAAATGTTATAGAGTGAAAAAACCTTTAGAACTTGTACATTCAGATTTCTGTGGTCCGATAAATGTTCAAGTAAGAGAAGATTTTAAATATTTCATTTCGTTTTTAGATGATTATTCAAGACTTGGGCATCTTTACCTAATGCAACACAAGTTTGAAGCCCCTGAAAAGTTCAAAGAGTATAAGATTGAAGTTAAAAATTTATTAGGAAAACTAATGAAGGCATTTCAATTTGATCGAGTCGGAGAATATACAGACTTGAGATTCCAAGACTATATGATAGAACATGGAATCACATTCCAACTCTCAACACCTAGTACACCTTAACAGAAATGGTGTATCAAAAAAGGAGAAATGGAACTGAAGGGATTTTGAATATCCCCGAAGGGGAAGTAATGACTACCGTCGTGTCCTGATTTCGTTTTATAGAACATTAATAATACAGAGTGATAGAAACATGTGATAAACAAAATAACTAAGCATGCTTTTCAACATAAATTTAACAGAGAATTGAAGGGATTGAGAGAAACACACCCTTGAAGAACACCATCTTCTTGCTTCCTCTCCACAGCACAAATACGAATACTGCTTCTTTTGATCTCCCAAACTTGGCACCACCATAAACATAGCAGTAAGGAAGAGAACACCACCACAATTGTCTTCCTCGTTATTTTCAAGGTGAGAACTGAGATGGTGTTTCGTGGGCTCGTTTGGACTAATTATGAAGGGAGATTTTGGTTGAGAGAGCAGAAATCACATTGAGAAAGAGAGAGAATGAAGAAGATAATGGTATATGCGAAAACTAATTTTTCACATACACTTTCTTACCCAAAAAACCTTCACTTTCATTTTAATTGATTTGAGAGAATAACTCCTAAAGGGAGTTACTAATTTGAATTCAAATTCAAATTTTGAATTTAATATATATTAACTACTTTAATATATATGCATATTAAAGTATAGATTATATCACATATAACCTATAACCTATAGTTTATATTATGTCACATATAATATAACCTATAGTTTATGATCTCTCATAAAACCTATAGTATTAATATGAATCATATTCATATAAATTTTGACCTATAGTTTTTATATGAATTACATATAATTAATATTTGAATCATATACAAATATCTATTTCTCTCATATAACTATATTGATTTAATATGAATCATATTCACATAAATTTTAACATAAAGTTTCTATATGAATTATATTCATATAATTAACATTTGAATCATATTCGAACATTTATTTCTCTCATAAAACTATATAGAATTAACATGAATCATATTCACATTAATTTTACATATAGTTTTTATATGAATCTCATTCATATAGTTAATATTTGAATCATATTCAAATACTTATCTCTCTCATTAAACTATATAATATATCAACATACATTATACTTTACAATGTATCAATATACATTATATTAATTATATCTTATACAATTAATTTCTTTTAATTAATTTGAATAATTCAAATTAAACTGAAATTAATTTGATTCTCATTAGTCTTTATTGAGCTAACAAGAAGACCTTATGCACCTACAAATTAAAGTTCCAATGGTACAAGATTAATTGATTACACTCTTTAATCAAATTAATCAACACTCATTAATTGTCGGTCACTCCACTAAAGACTAACAACTCCACTCTTCGCACTATAGATATATTTCTATGTCCATTAGATATAACCAATCAACAGCTTGTTGACCCTTCACAAAATGTTCGTAAGTACAGCTAGGTTAAATTATCGTTTTACCATTATAGTTAGATCTAACTCCTTAAGTACCACTGATCCCTCTAATCAACAATTAGTCATAGTCCAACTAGAACTGAACCCCTCTCAGGCCAGAAGAGGGTAAGTGATAGAATGGTGAAGTTCAAATGTGCAAATGGGATTATCCCAATTTTGATTTTTTACAGAATAAAATTTACAGAACAACAAAATTATGTATACTCATAAAATTAATTTGAACAATTCAAATTAGTCCAAAAATGATTCTCAATAATATCTGTTGAGCTATAGAGGGGACCTTATGGACTTGTAAATTTAAGCTCCAATGATACTCGAATAATTAATTAAACTTTTTTAATTAAATTATTCAACATCCATTAAATTCCAGTCACTCCACTAAAGACTGACAACTGCACTTTTTGCACTATAGATATATTTTTGTGTCCATTGGATATAACCAATCAACAATGCGATGAACCTTCACAAATTGCTCGTAACTACAGTTGGGCCAAAATTATCGTCTTGTCCCTATAGTTACATCTAACTCCTTAAGTACCACTGATCCCTCTAATAAACAATAAGTCATAGTCCAACTATGACAAAACCCTCTCGGGCTAAGAGAGGGTGTGGCACCATATTGTTTAAGTCCCAGAATCAGCCTTTAAGTGACTAATTTATCTATTTACCCCAAAAATAGGGAAGAAGTCAATTTCGTCTTGTGTAGTTGTGTTCTCGGCTCCCCAATTAGACGAAGCCCCAAAATGGTAGGCTAATTAAGTCGACGATCTAGCCACTCTCACCCATACAAATCAAAGGACCACCTTCATAGGTAGGAGTTCACAACTCACTCAGGATTCAAGTCATGTCACTTATGGTCATCCTGGTGAAATGTAAGTCTTTATTATTAACAACGTTATATAATGAGACTATTCAATTCGTGGTCTGGTCTTATATAAACTCCTTTGCATAGATTATTCCCGCTCACATGCCTTTACATGAACGATCGGGATCAGATCATTTGTAGTACTTTACAACAATTGTAACATCTACAAAGCGGGCCATATTCATAGTGTCACCAAGATAAGGTATCCAACCTTATCCATCTACTACAGACCATTTAGGTTATCATTTAAACATGATCCACCTATATATCTCCACATACATGTTTAAGCTATAGAAGATAACTTTGGATGTTAGTTTATTGGTTTTATGGGTTAATGCTACTAAATGTTGAATAAAATATCTCATATTTTATTAAATAAATAAATCGTTTGTACATTACAATTACAAACTACAAGACCCAAGAGATTTAGGGTATCAACTCCAACAATCTCCCATTTGTCCTAAAACTAGTAGTGTGTACATCATAAAAGTTACACTAATGTAAAGTACAAAAAACAGTAAATTAGGGCATAATACGCGCCTAGTACAAATCTCCCACTTGCTAGACTAGATGTGGCCTTTCCCGTAGTCTCATACTCTGTAGATGACCCTTAAACACCTTAGCCGTGAGGGCCTTTGTAAATGGATCAACAATTTTGTTCCTCGAAGCTATCTGTGTGACGATCACGTCTCTTTGATGCACAATCTTCCGAATGAGATGATACTTCTGCTTAATGTACTTCCTGCGCTTATGACTCCTAGGCTATCAAGAATTAGCCACAATACTTCTATTATCACAATAAAGGGTGATGGGCCTAGACATGACTAGAACCATTTATAGATCTGTCAAGAACTTCTTGAGTCATACAACTTTCTTAGCAGCTTTACAAGCTCCTATGTACTCAGCCTCTATAGCGGAGTCAGCAATGCACCCCTGTTTGGTGTTCCTCTAGACTATTGCCCCTCCATTAAGAGTGAACACTGATCTTGATGTGGATTTCCTAAAATCCTAATCAATCTGAAAATCAGAGTCCGTGTATCTTGTAAGGATCAAATCCTTAGAACTATACACAAGTATGTAGTCCCTCGTTCTCCGAAGATACTTAAGGATATTCTTAACAACAGTCAAGTGATCAAATCCTAGATTAAACTTATATCTACTGACTATCTTTACTGCATAGCAGATGTCAAGTCTAGTACATAACATCACATACATCAGACTACCAATAGCCGACGCAGAGGGGATCCGTCTCATTTTTTCAACCTTTTGAGGTGTCTTAGGACACTGTTTCTTAGAAAAAATAACTCCATGCCTGAAAAGGAATAAACCCCTCTTGGAGTTTTGCATAGAAAACTTGATAAGCATATTGTCAATATACAATGCCTGAGATAGGGCTAACATTTTGTTCTTTTGATATCTAAAGACCTGAATGCCCAGAACAAACTGCGTCTCTCCCAAATATTTCATTTGGAATTGGGTCGCTAACCAATTCTTAATTTCAATAAGCATATCTATATCATTCTCAATGAGTAGGATATAGTCTACATACAGTACAAGAAAAGCTACTGAACTGTTGATGGTTTTCTTGTAAACACAAGGCTCATCGACATTCTGATCAATCGCAGTATCAAATCTTATATTCCAAGATCAAGAAACTTGCTTCAATCCATAAATGGACCGATTAAGCTTGCAAACCTTTTGCTCTTGACCTTGGGTTATGAATCCCTAAGGCAGCTCCATATAAATGGTCTCCTCAAAATTGTCAATCAAAAAAGCAGCCTTGATGTCCATTTGCCAAATCTCATAGTCATAATATGAGGCAATGTGCAGAAGTATTCGGATAGACTTCAACAGGGTAACAGGTGAGAAAGTCTCCTCATAATCGATTCCTTCAACTTGGGTTCTTTTTCATAAGTCTAGTCTTGAAGATTTGCACCTTCCAATCAGCACCCCATTTTCTCTTGTAGATTCACTTTCAACCTATAGGTTTTATCCCATCAGGTTGATCTAAAAGATCCCAAACTGAATTGAAGTCTATAAGCTCCATTTCAAGATTCATAGCTTTTGTCCATTCATCTTTGTTAACATCCTCCATTTCCTTCTTGTAAGACAATGGATCCTCAAAATATCCATCAGCTTTTGTAGCTAGGGTTTCTGTTAAACCCATATAATAAATAGGCAGGTCCGCAACCCTCCCACTATGTCGACGTTCCCTCAACGCTTCAGATGGATGTGACCTACTAGATGAACTAACTTCAACAACTCTTGTTGAGGTGTTGGGCTCCTCAACAACTCTTGTTGAGGTGTTGGGCTCTTCAACAACTCTTGTTGAATGTTCAATAATTTCACTAGAAAACTCATTCAACACGATCTTACTGCGGGGCTTATATTCCCTTATGTGGTTCTCTTCTAAAAAGGTAGTGTTTATTGACACAAAAACCTTATTATCCTTTGAATCATGAAAGTAATCACCTCTCGTTCCTTTATGGTAAGTTACAAAAAGGCACAATTTTGAACGAGGTTCCAATTTCTTAGGATTTGTCTCAAGCACATGTGTTGGGCAATCCCAGATCTTGAAATGACATAAATTACCTTTACGACCATTCCACAATTCCAAAGGTATTCCAATAACACTCTTGAACGGAATGCAGTTCAAAATGTATGTTATAGTCTGTATTACATAACCCCAAAACGTGTCAGATAAGAAAGTATAACTCATCATAGACCAAACCATGTTCAACAGTGTTCGATTTCTCCTTTATGATACACCATTTTGCTGAGGTATATTAGGTGCTGAGAGTTGGGATACAATTCCATGTTCTATCAAATAGTCTTAGAATTTTAGATCCAAATACTCTCTACTTCGATCAGATCGAAATGTTTTAATCGTTTTATTTAATGCATTTTCAACCTCAGCCTTATACTCCTTGAACTTTTTAAGGGCTTCAGACTTATGTTGCATTAAATAAGCATACCTATATTTAGAATAATCATCATAAAAGTGGTGAAATATTTAAACTCTCTTCTTGTCTTAACATTCATCGGACTACAAAGATCTGAATTTGGAAACCTATTAAGTGGAGAATGATTATTCGGCCTGAATAATTGATTCGGGCGCCATTAACCACGTTTTTTCTTCATTTTAGGGAATTAGTTCCTGGTGGCAACTGGAAGTAGGGGAGATGACGATGCGACTTGGAACTGGGCACTTCATCTCAGCTGTGGCAGTGGGAGGTCTCTAGATAACTTTACATAATAGATATATTTTGTTAGAAAATATATATGTAGTTCCTAGTTTGAAAAGGAACTTAATTTTTGTAAAGTGTTTACTTGAACAACCATATTTACTTTGTTTGGCCTTCTTATTTTTTGCCAAGTATTTGAGATAATTTTTCTTCCAATGTCTCTCTCGGTTGCAATAGGAACAGATTCCCTTTGCAACCTTGGCTTTCTTGCTCTTTTGGGCAACAGTTGGTGGGTTAGCTTAACCTTTTCCACCTTTCTTCTTCTTCCACTTTTTGATGCCAGAAGAAGAAGGCACAAACTTTGATCTAGAGGTCGAACCTGTGTGGAACTTCTTAGAGGATGAAGCAACATTTGCTTCACCCTTCTATTCCTTGGTCTTCATCAAAGACTAGAAGGTCTGTAGCTCGTTGAGCAAGGTGGTCAGGTTGTAATCAATCTTGTTTATAACAGCATTGCTACGGGACTGTAGAAAACTTTTTAAGTAAAGAGTCCAGAATGAAGCTAACTTGACTGGCTTCATCGATGACAGACTCATTCATCTCCGCCACGTTGAAGTGGACCATCATGTTGAAAACATGTTCTCGAACAGATGCCCATTCTTGCTTACAGACATTGAAGATGTGTTTGAGAGCGTTGTGCCTGAGCTGTGTGGACGGTTGTCCGAACATTCCCCTTAGGGACTCCATAATCTCACGAGCCGTGAGTATGGGCTCATGCTTCTTAGCCAGGACTTCAGAAATGCTTGCCAAGATGTACGCTTGGGCCTTCTCATTTGCCCATGTCCAGCACTTGTATGCTTCTTGAACATTTCAAGCAGCATTAAAAGCTGAAATGGGAGGACAGTCCTCCATAAGGCCAAAACGAAGGTCATCGATGATAAGGATTGTGTTGATCGTATTTTTCCACGAAGTATGATTTTTGCCCGTTAGTTTGTCAGCGACGAGTAAATTTTGAGTAGAGGAAGTCGTTCTTAAAGAACTTAGCTGAAACCATACAAATTATTTATAATTAGTCTAATTGTATTATACCAACAAGACAACCAATCAAATTTTAGTAAAATAATCTAATGTACCCTAAGTGACATCTATTTTGCAATGATATTTCAGTGAGGTAGAATAAAAGTCACCGTAGAGTGATCAGGTACCCATTCACTAAGATGAGATAATCTCAACTAATAAACAGAATAACTCCATGTTACTATCACTATTAGTCACCATTGTTTGGTCCAGAATTTATTAAACTCGCTTAACAATTCTTGTAAGTATAGCCCCCCATTTTAGGTCTTAGAGTTCTGCTCCAATGAGCCAACCGTAGGGAAAATTCAATTGAGACATGAAACTAAAATAACTCTATCCATTGTTGGAGTTTCAATAAAGCGTCATGCAGAAATGTCATCCTATAGGGGGACACTCAAGGTGCCATAAGGCCATGCACGAAACTTTACTTCAAACTAATGAAAGGGACCGAAGGATATGTTGTCACACGTCTCGCTCTCACTTACTATAAATACTCTCTCCATTCACCTTGATATTGATCTATACAAATGCCATCCGTAGGGGGACACTCAAGGTGCCTCGAGACCGAGTATAGATCTCACGATGTGAATTTTAAGAGAGAAACGTGAAGAGGATAAAATGAAGTATCATATACCCCATTTTCCTCCCACTAAGCATTTTACCTAGGATTAATTAACTTAGAAAAATCTGGCTACTCATTTTAACTAAGTAATTATTTAATTTGCCCAAAAACAACACTTGCCTTTGGAAAGTTAAACAATTTTGATTAAGGTCTATTAAACTCTTTAACAAACTTTAATCAAACTTGCATGCTTGTAACAAATCTATCTAATTCACCTTTCTAGGTAAGTTCTCAGGTAGGGGTGTTACGTTTCCGTCAACTTAAATACCCCCGCCTAGACAAAATTTGCCTAGACAGAATTTGCTTTAGACAAAAGATCCCTTATAGATATATTTGTTACAAAGTTAATCTTTTATTAAGAATCAATTTAATCTTATTAAACCGATTAAAAGATTAAACTTAAATTTCTAATCTCATTAGAAATGTGATCTTAGGTCTATCTGAATCATGTTTTAAAACAATTTTTAAAAGATGATTTTAACCTAAGGTTTCCATACAATTCTGAATTATTGATTTTAATTTCTAATTTCATTTTGTTATGACAATTATAAACAAAAGAAATAAAATAAAACCATACATTACATGCTTTGACATACTTTAGTAAATTATAATATTTATAAATTATCTAAGATAGTGTCATGCTTCATGCAATTCCATTTCATTACTAACATATATAACAATTATATAATATGCTAATGAAATAAACTATAACATACATCCATACATGCATGCAACCATATATTATAACAATTATAATATAAATGATGCATGGATATATTGTCAATGCATGCATGCATATATTATAACATTTATATTATATGATGCATGAGCATGCTATAAAATTAAATAATGCATCTACAATTATAACATTTATAATATGATGCATGAAATTAAATGCATAACTTGTAGTGGGATTCTATACTATATGACATATAAATATAAATAAAAACCATACATCAAATGCATAATTAATAAACAAAATTATTGGACTGGGATTGGACACTAAACAAATTAATTAAATTAATATAACTCTTATATTAATTTAATTAACCAAAGAATCTAACTATTACAAGAATAATTATCATCCGGCTAAAAACAAGTGAACCGGGCCTTGAATCACTTGAACCGAACTAACTAGCCTTCGAATCGGACCCGAACCACTCGAACAAGCCAAATCGCAAGCGAATCAAGTGAGTCACGAACCGAACCGGACCAGAACCGGTTGGTTCTTTCCGCCTTGGAGCGTTGCAACGCTATGTCTAGCGTTGTAATGTTATGGAAAGAATACAACGTTGTTCTTCATCGCAACAATGCAATGCTAGGGCACAACGTTGCAACGCTGCGGTACAGTCCTTACTGTACAGCCGTGTTCTCCATCGTTTCTCTGTTGAAATTGGTCCCGTTTTCTCCAGATCGTCACCAGAAAACCTATGAACGACTCAATGACTTAATAATTACAGACTCTATTGCAAAATTATGCCCCAAAATATGGGCCTTTACATATCAAAAGTAAAAACAAAGTAATAAAAACAGTACCAATTTTGAAATTATCCAACAATTCAAAACAACCATAAAAAACTATCATCACATGAATAATTTGACAAATTGCATAAATTTCACCATTAATTATAAAATAAATTCCAAAATTTTGAAAAAATTAGGCCATAAATGCCGCTCTAACACCAATTGAAGGAACCTTGGGAGTAACAAGTGGTATCAGAGTCATGCCTCTAACTTAGCCATGTCGGTAGAATTCTCAAGTGCTAAACAAAGATGTACAGTGGAGCCTTGGAAGTAGTCATGGTGTGATCCGTGGTTGAACTCTATTGGATAGACGGTGTGCTCGAATGAAGAGGAGCTAGCCTAGATAAGAGTTAGATGGATGGATGACTATTTAAAGGAAGGCTTGATAGTCCTTTGTTTGAGGGGAAGATTGTTGGGAATGCGATCAAAGTCCCACATTGGTTAGATAATGGGAGGATCATTGATATATAAGTGAGGACAACATTTTCGTTGGTATGAGTCCTTTTGAAACCAAAAGCAAAACCATGAGGGTTTATGCCCAAAGTGGACAATATCATACCGTTGTGGAGATAGCTGGAGGGTTGTTAGCTAACAGAGATCCACATAATTTTTCAAATATTTTTGCAAAATTTGATATTTACCAAAATTTAAAAATGACACTCTAAGATCCATTTGAAAAATCCAATTAGAAAATTAGTAAATCTATTTGAAAATTTGTAAATTCATATAATTAAAACAGAAATTGAGTGAAAAATTTTAAAAATTTAATATAAGATTCAGTAAAGATAACATAATTTGAAGAAAATTTGAAAAAAGATAAATTTTGGTATAAAATTTGGAAAGATTACGTAATATTTGAAAAAGTTGAGGGTCTTATTTTTTACAATTTCGCATGATCTTGTCTTGTACAAAGTTTACAATAAATAAGGTTAGATTTTGTGACGATTATGAATAGTTACTGTATGATGATCATTAATCATAAAATGATAAGGAAAAAGAAATAAAAGGTGTGTTTGGAATACATTTTTAAGTGTTTAATTTATAAAATAAATCATTTTGGAAGAAATTGGAGTATTTGACAAGCACTCAAAATAGTTTTTAAGTGTATTTTAATTATTTTTATCGAAAGCGTTTAAATAAAAATGAGTTTGTGAAAAACACTTTTTTCTCTAGTCAATCCAAATGGACCCTAAAAGTGAAGAGAACCTACCTAGAAACCTATGTTAGATCCATAATGAATAGTACCAATAGGACCATGATCCTATGATAATTGTGTATATATGATACCATAGTTATACCATTCTAAGAGGTCAATAATTCTCCTAGAAGAACATACAAACTCGAAATAAAACTTTGTATAACTTGAATATAAACATAAAAGTTAATTTTTCAATTGAAAAAGATAGGTCACGCTTGTTGATAATCCCTTTTCCTTTGGAGAGAGTTTGAATACCAAAAGAGGCCATATATCTTAAATCACTAAATGGTTTATAGGCATATGCATGAGTTTGAATACAAGACTTCTTACACTTGAGTTGATGGATGAATATACATTTGATATTATATTATATAACAACATATGTAACATTAAATGAGTTTACACTATAATTGAAACAGACAAATAATGGAATGAGAGCGTTTGTTTGAAATGACTTTTTAAGAATTAAAAAAAATGTGTTTTACATAATATATATATATATATTAATGAAGTACTCAAAAAGTCATTCAAAAATGGGATGATAAAATCTATTTTTAGACATAAAGCTTTTATGGCTTTTGCTTTTGGTGCCCTCACTTAGATACCATAAATTTTTCATTGAGTAGTATTTGGGTGCGTCGATGCATCCATTTTTATGTATTTTAATCCGATCACACATATATAACATATGAATTAAAATTTTAAAAAAAGTAAAAAAAAAAAAAAATTCGTAAATTTTAAGTGGTCAATTTGATGAAATACATAAACATAAATGTATGTTGAGATATAGTTAAAGTTTTTTCCTTTCTCACCCATGCGATTATAACCAACAAATTTTTGTCTTTAGTTAGTTTCCATAAATTTTACATCTTTTTTTACATCATAATTTTTTTTATATCTTCCTTTTTAGTTCCTATTTTTATTTTTATTATTATTATTTGGATGTGTGCTTGCTTGGGCTGACCCAGTCATTTTTAGTAGTTTCAAATTATTTAGGGTATGTTGAGAATAATTTTCAAATAGTTAAAATCACTTTCGTCATTATTTTTAATCTTTCAAAATCAATCTTGATGATATGAAATTTGCATATAAAAATGTAAAATTAAATATCAAATTAAGTTTGAGTGGTCAAAGGCGTGATTTAGGATGATTTTAATTATGATAGAAGTGATTTTAACAATTTCAAAATCACTCCCAAACATGCACTTAAACTTGTTCCTTTTAATGAGCTCGAATCCTATTAATTTTGAGTCTAGTGGAGTCACATGACAAAAAGAGGAGGAGGAGGAAATGGTGACGGTGGAACGACGACTGGCAAAGGAAAGGTGAGAACGGGGAGGGGAAGAGAAAAGTAGTGAGGACCTGAGGATGGAGAGATTTTTTTAAAAAAAATATATATTATTATTATTATTAAATGGCAAGTCATTTCTGTTATACGTTTTATTTAATTAAGGGATCAAAATCAAACACGTACGATTTTGATTGTTCAATTATGAAACTTATATTAATTTAACAAAAAATTCAAACTTCAATAACCAAAAGTGTAATTTTACCCCAACAAAAAAAATCTATAAAACATTTACTTGTGTAGAGATAGGCAAGCATACATATGAAACACTTTAACAAAAAAAAACAAAGGTGTTGAGATATATATATATATTATATAATAACCTTTTAGAAACGAAGATTACAAAATGACTTTAAAGGTAAGAAAAAGAAAAAGTTTATATGAGTAATTAAACATTCCGAAGTTTTGAAGGCAGAAGTAATTTCGTTGAGCTTCTTATTAGTTTGTTGGCACAAATTCAATATTAAACTCCGATGAGTTAAGAAAGTCGTGGATCCTGTCGGTGAGATGGTAACCAGATAGCTGAAATAAAGTGGCGGGCTGCTTCCGTAGATTAAAAAAAAACCACTTGGGCACGCCTCTGCCAGTGCCAATCCGATCACCCCTAAGCCCGTGGCGGGGTCTTTCTTAGCCGAATTGAACCTTGCTAGCAAAGGTCTGCCCAAATCTCCAAGATGAAGGCACAACGTTGTTGAATACTTGGGTTTGGCCATCACTTGTGGTTACCTTGAAGGACAAAGATTGGCCATTCAGATACGAATTTGACTGCCAATTGGCCCCCCAATTCCTTGACATTGGGGTCCAATTGTTGGATTTTGAGCCTTTAATCGACACTGATTTTATGTCTCCTGCACCTCCCACATTGCTTATCAAAACTAGTTCAAAATAATCTCTTCCATTCACTGTGAATCTCACTCCTCCTTTCTTTATGCAAGCAACCCTATCATTCAAAAGTTTAATGTGAAGGCATTTGAAACATATTCTAAAGTGAAAAGACTGAATCGCTCCCAAGTTAAAAACATTTGGAGGATAGAACTTACCTTTGGTAGAGGACGGGGATGATTCCGCCTCTGTAAATACCGATCTTCTGCCAAGCAGGCTGAGCCATATCGAAATGCTTAAGCGGAGGGTTACACCATCCGCCATTGTTGTTTGGTAGAGCGTAGTTTGGTGGGCAGAAATTGGTGGCCGTCACCGTCACCGACGCTCCTTTAATGCACCATCGTGGATCCGTCTTGTAATCGCATATGATCTTGAAACACTGACCGCACGATGCGCCGTCGTTGAACAACGCTGTGCTCAGCGCCGCCGTCCTTGTCCCGTAACCCGTCTGGTACAAATTCCCATATCCACAAGCTCCACCTACACAATTACCGCCATTCACAATTTATTAGAATTCATTTAATATATAAAAACATAAATAAATGTGTTTATCCCCAAGGGTACTTTTGTAATTTCACAATATCAATTTGAATTTTTGGAAAGAATAATATACTTCTCTATCGCCTTAAAAGATGACAAATTGAATTTTAGAGAAGGATGTTTTATTGCTAGTTTCCGATCTTTTTCTTATGTTGAATGGTTGAATTCTAAATCAAATTCAAAAAAAAAAATTTGAAAGCTATTTATTTTAGTTTTTAAATTTTAGTTTGATTTTTTAAACTGAAAAGTAGGCAATAAAGTGAAAGTAATATCCGTAGTTTTAATGTTCAAAAATAAAAACAAAAAATAATAAAATGATTACCAAATGAAGTCTAAATGTAATAGAAAGAGACGTATGAAAATAAATATATCAAATAGCTATATTTTCTCAATCGTCATATAAAATAAGTAGATTATTTGCTAGTGCTTAGTAACTTCATTAGTTTATTGTAATTATTGAAAAAGCAATACTTAGGTGTAACCTATCTCATGTTCCCCTCTTTCTAATCACAAAAATATATATATATATATTTTTAATTTTTTTAAATAAAAGGTCGACACATGTCAACCCAATAGCACTTCCT
Source organism: Benincasa hispida (assembly GCF_027475165.1). NCBI lineage: Eukaryota > Viridiplantae > Streptophyta > Magnoliopsida > Cucurbitales > Cucurbitaceae > Benincasa > Benincasa hispida. Next base: position 3,087,171 of record NC_143481.1, read on the forward strand.
TGAAAAAAAAAAACTTAATTACTCCAAACATTTTCGAGATGTTTAGGACAAGGATTATCATCAAAATATAATAACCACTTTTTGCTACAGTAAAAATTATTTCAAAACCTTCCATTAGTACCGTCAACCTTATTTCAAAACTTCTATTTGTTACCGTATTTATTATTTACTATAATTTTTTTTATTATTTACTACAATATTTATTATTTTATTCTCAAACTAAAATAGTTTACATCTTTAACCTAAGTTAAAATAATCTACACCTGAAATATACATTATCATAGCTTAATTATAATAACTTAAGACTATAATAACTAACACATTGTTGTTTTGATTTATGGAAAGAAAGGAAGAAGAAGAAGGAGGAGGAGGAAGAATGGTGTTAGTTACCCATTGTTCCTGAAGCATCGCTATCACCGTAGAAGGTAGCGTGGGCAGGATACCATCCGGATGCAGTAAATGCATTGACAGAAGTAAAGAAGAAGTTGAAGAGAAGAGCAACAGAGAAAGCAAATGCCGAGAGAAGTTTCTCCATTAATGCCAATTTGACTAATCACACTGCTACAACAACAATGATGGTTTACGAATTCTCAACCAAATGCCTCTCTTAAATAACAACCCAATATCCCCACTCACATGTGACCTCTGCAACTCCAACTATTATTATTTATATTATCACTTCTTTTCTTTTTTTTAATCATGTGTTTTCCTTCAAAACCACTGTAATTTTAATCTATTATATTAACTTATACTTACTTTCTAAAAACTAATTTTAAACTTTGGGAATAATTAAAAAATCAAATTCAAATTTCCAACACGTTAAGAAAAGTTATTTAATGACTAAATTTGTAATGTAACATGAATAATATTCAGATTATATTTATTTATTTATAAAAATTTAATAAATTGTTGTAAGATTATACGCATAAATTCATATGCAGTGATTGAAACTTGTAATATTTATGAAATGGCTTTCTAAAATAAAATCAAGTTTTTTATGTTTTTTTTTCTTAAGAAAATTAATTCAGATGGTAAAACTATTGAAAATTTTTCAAGATATAATAAAATTTTAAAATTATCAATAAACTTCTATCAGTGTCTATAAATATCACTGATAGACACTGATAAAAGTCTATTCGTGTTTATCAGCACTTATCATTGATAGTTTTAAATTTTTGCTATATTTTGTAAATATTTTGGTTCATTTTTTTATATTTAGAAATGACCATTTTTCTTATATAATTTACTATATCCACACACAGAGGCCGTGTAAGAAAGTTAAAATTCAATTTAAAGTATATTGAAAATTAAAACAATATATAAATATTTATATTGTAATTACAACACTAAAAACAAAATAAAAAATAAGACAACAATATCAACCCAAGATTTGAATTCAAGACAAGTCCAAAACAAATAATTACGTATGTAATTTTAATGTAATGTAACACTTATTTAACCAGTATATTTTCTTTTTTAAAAAAATATTGAGCCAAATAATTATTCTTGAGTTATTTTTTTTAAAGTCTAAAGACCAAAATAAGTTGGAGGACAAAATTTGACGTTTATTTTATTTTAGTTATTATTATAAAAAGATTATTATTATTATTTATTTTTTTTGGGTATTGGGAAATTTTTGTAAGCCTAATTCAATCATTCCCACGTTGTGTTAGCTCTTGACATCCGAACTCACATGGCCTCACCAGCAGAAGAGCCGTGAATAAATCAAACTCCACCTCACATTTATTTTCATTTTCATTTTTTTAATCATTTTTTTGGTTGTTTCTTTATGAAGAATTTATTTAAAAAATGCCAAATATTTTAATTATTTTGTTCCGAATATTGAAATTTGTAAAAAAAATTTCTTCATATATATATACAAAAAAAAATTATTTAATGGACAATCCCACATGAATATTGATAAATGAACATGATAACAGGCCAATCATTCAACCATATATATCATATTCACATGCCAAATTTTGACATATATACCAATTCATATGCCACTAATTATTTTAAATGGTTGGATGTGATATTCATTAGAAAAGTTTATCGATTTTTAATGATTTTATGTCAAATTATTCCAATTCTAGCTAGTAGATGTTTAAGTTTATTCAAAAGGTAATTGTTATATCTAGCTAATTAAAAAATAGTTGTCTTGCTTCAAAATATATAAATATATAGTTGGAGTAGCACTAAAAAGGAACAAATGAAAAGAGTAAATAATTTTAAAGTATTTATCAATCAAGTTGATACAATTAAAATCAATTAAATAAATTAGTGGTTTGATTTGTCATTCATCGATCAATTAGTAAGCTATTTTTTACTAAACTTGATTAAATAATTTCTATAAGACCAAATTGGATTTTATACTAAAATAATTATATAATTCAACTGATATTTCAAAGTTAGAGGTTCAGATTCTTTCCTCCCTCCTCATATTGTTAGAAAAGGGGTTAAATTTGTGTTATTGTAAACATCTCTTCAATTTTCATAATGAATACTGTTAAGGTGAATAATTATTAACCTCAGATGAATGCTAGTTTGGAGAAAATTAAGATTGTTAAATATTTAACATGTCATCATTTGTTTATTTAATTTTAATTAAGGTATTGATCTGTAGAGACTTGATTTGAATATTTTTACTCACTTTAAAATTAAATTTAAGAAAAATACACTTGTCATACGTATATTTTAAATTTAATTTTTATTTGGGGTCTACATTTTAAAATATTATATTTTTACCTTTAACTTCTGAGTGACGGTTAGATTTCATAATATTACATTTTTACCTTTAAGTATTAAGTTTAGTTTTTACTCAATTCTCAGGATTCAATATTTTACATTTTTATGCTCACTTTGGTATTTGACATTAATTTTCAGTTACTTAACTTAAAATAATTACAATGTAAAATTTTTCAATTGATTTTAAAAATGATAGAAAATTAGTGAAAATTGATTTGATATAATTTATTTAATTATTATAAATTAATTTATAGACAAAGGTGATTATTTAGTGAAAATTTAACGTTAAAAAAATTGTAAATCTTGAAGCCGACCAAATTAAAACAAAACTCAAGTGTAAAAATGTAATATTTTGAAACTTAACAACCAAATAGAAATTAAATTCAAAAATCAATGGTGAAAATGTAATATTTTAAAATTTAAGAATCAAATAGAAACTAAACCCAAAATTTAGAGACTAAAAAAATGTTTCCGTAAACTTAAATTACTGAGTAAATGATATATCTTCATTATAATTAAAATGAAACTCTGGTACACATATAATAAGTATATTAATTTACATGGATTGATCATAGAATATAATGTGACAATTAAAATTATCATACTATTGAATATTGATGAGATGAATATGTTTTATATATATATATATATTTGATTATGATACCCACCGACCAGAAGTTTGTCAGAAATTTGTGAGAGTATATGAACAATATAAAATTCAAAGGAAAAAATAAATAAATAATGGGAAGTTAGTGATGAATTAAAAAAGAAATGGTAGAAAATTAAGTTAATTAATGAAGTTTAGCATATGATTATAAGATAATCCAAGATCCAAAGGAGGAACATATGCCAAAGTATACAGATCATTTGATGTCTTGTTTCATTCATAGGCTATGCTTCAATATAATTGTCTTTTAAATTATATTTTGGTCTCAAATAATTCAAAGTTAAAGCCTAAAAGATGTATAAAACTAAACATAAAAATAATCAAAACATTCTATATATTGCAAATAGTAATTTCAATTGTATACTCAAACATACCAAGAATTGCTTTTAATTCCAATGTGATTCTTGATCTTTGTTGTTATAGATTTCTCAAGGGCATACGTTGTTTCCCCGATTATTAGGAATTTGGTTGGAAAAGAAAAAAATACTCTCCCTAGATGCATTTTTTTTACTAGTTGATTCTAACTCACTTTAATTTTGTTTGTTTTGTTCGTATGTATTATCAATATATATATATACACACACATAGACACTTACGTATATTTACACATTCAATGAGTTGACGTGAATATAAGGTTTAAATCCTATTTTGGTCTCCAAAGTTTCAAAAACGACTATTTTAGTTCATGGGCTTTTGAAAAGTGTTTATTTTAGTCTTTACCATTAAGATTTTGTTAACTCTTTGATGAAATTGTGTTGAGCAAAATGAAAGTGAAGTAAAATGAAAACAACCAATGCACCAAAATACTGAATGGCCAAAATCTTGAACACAAAATAACTTTGGAGTTCTCCTATAGAAAATCAACCACCTAATTCAAAATTAAAAACCTTATAATTTTTACGTGGCTAACTTATTTCATAACCTAATCATCTAAAAATACATGTCATCTCATCATTTTGTTTGAGAGCTAACAGAATCTTAATAGTAGAGATCGAAGTAAATACTTTTTAAAAGTTCAGGGTTTGGAATTAAAAGAAACATACACTCAGTGTGCTTGTATAGAAAATTATCGATGAAAATTTTGATAAAAGGTTGAATGCAAATGGATTGACCTAAATAATGAATCTTCATGGAAACTATAAATTTTTAAAATTGACCTAAGCCAAAAGTTGTAAATTAATAGTATTTGAATCTTCTTGCAAAAATCTCTCCCCTTAAATACAGTTACCTTTTCAATATTCCATTAGATAGGAACCATAAACTATATAGAGAAGAAATACAAAATTTCAAATCATATATCATTATTTGTTTCAATTTCAAAATGAATGATCCATCAATTGAACATAATATGATGATAAGTAACAACTAAATTGATCAAAATCTATGAATTAGTACAAAACAATTATAATTGAAGCTATCTAATCCATATTTCTCAGAGCTATTACTGATACAGAGCCAGAGGATTAGTCATATTTTGTAAGATCAAAATCATATAAAAGTCAATATCTGGTTCAAGTGCTACAGCTTTTCCCTCCTATATTTTTTCTACTTTGGCTTTTTTTTCATTCAATCTTATGCTTGCCCTTTCTTATCATGTCACTAATTGCTACTTCCAAAATCGTCTTGTATGAGTCGATATTTTGGCTTTCTCATCGAAAATTTTCAGAGATCATAATTTACTTAATGGTTATTGAAACTTCGAAATCCGAATAGATCGATCGAGTCGGTCTATACTTATAAGTGAATTGACGGTGGGCTTTAAATCAGATAGACTAAAGCACATTAAAAAATTTGTCTCATGTTTGCCCATGGAAAACTTCAAGGAATTTATAGAGAACTCCGAGAAGAGAACTCCTATGATGCTCGTGTGGGTTTCTACTCGTGCGTGGGAGTCCCTACAGCGGGCTTTATTTCTTCTTCTTCTAGAACATTGCACACATGTAAAATGTTGAGATTAAAATTAGAAAGAGCGCGGAGAGTTTATCGGAGAAATTTTGATGAAAGTCTAAAAAATTGGAAATTCAGAATTTCATAGAGAAGAGACTTTCTTTTCTCTAATAAGTGTTTCTGAAAATCTCCATGGATTGGAAGAAGATGACGTGTCGACACGACGACAAATGGCATGAGCAGAGATGCGGTGTTTTCCGACTGACGTGAGAGGACATGCGTTTTGGTGTGGTTTTGAAAAAAAAAACGTCAAGTACTCAAAAGTTTAAAGCGTCAAGTAATGTGGTTTTTGTAGTAGTAAGGACTAGAATAGACGTTTTTAAAATTTTAGGGACTAAAAAATAAGATTCAAAGTTCAGGGACTAAAATAGAATTAAACCTAAATATAAGTTAGGTATTAGACCACCTAAATTTTATTCCTCCAAATTCCTTAGAATTTGACCCCCTTTTTTTCTTCTCTTATATGGCTTAATTGATCCTTATGTTTCTACCAGCTTGATTATCACATCATCTAAGTAAAATGTAATAAGGAAAATGATATAAATAAAATGTTAAATTTAAAAAATTTTAAATAAATAGAATTAAAATGAAAAAGAAAAAAAAATGTTGTATGCATTAGAAACCTAAACGTATATCTAGCCAAATTTACTTTTTCATAGTATTTGTACTATTAACTCCCTCACCCCACACTTTAATTATGATATCTTTTAAAAAAAAAAATCATAATTTATTTGTTCTAATTTTAAAATCTTATTGAGACCACCATCAAATGGCGACTGAACCAATAAACTTAAGATTTAAAAAAAAAAATCAATATACAATATTTTAAGGATACAACTATCAAATAGAACTAATTATGAAAATTCAACGACCGAAATACAATTCAAAGCAAATTATATAAATCATAATAATAATAATAATAATAATAATAAAAGGTTTGTGTGTAATTTAAGTAAGAAATTCAAGATGGGAATAATAAATAAAAGGGGGAAAATGATTGAAACAGTATCATGCACATGGCAAATGAATATCAGATGGGTTTTTGGCACTTTTTAATTATCATTAAAAAAATTATTTATATTAAATAAATAGTAATAATAAAAACTTGAAATTAATGAACTTAATTTACAAATGTTGAAAATGGGATCTCCATATAATAAGGCTTATTTTTTAATTGCATTTTTGGTGAAAAAGTCTATGGTAGTTAACATGGTTTGCTAATTAATTAGATCCATTGCTTGTAATAACAATTTATTAAGAGAAATATTGTGGTTTTAAGTCACTTCGGTGCACATGGCTTCTTCCTTAAAATCATCTAAAATAAAATTAGCCATTAATTTCAGACTTTGACTTAGTTCTCTTTTATTTATACTATAAAAAATAATTATACGGAGTGTGAATTGGAATAACTAGTCGTCTGACTTTATGGATCGTACATGTTGGAAAAATTAAATTTAATTTGATCTAATAAGTACATGATAGGACAATTAGATCTAACTTGATCCAAAAAATAAAAAAATAAAAAAACCTTTCTATTATACTTTAAAAATCATCTCTTAGTTAACTTAAGCATAACTCAATTAGTTTAGACATATTTCTTTACATAATTATGTTTTCTATTAAAGAATAATTAGTGGAATACATTCCAAATTACATTTTTGTATTAAGGATTTTTCTTACTTCTAATTGATGTTAGACTATACTAATATCTTCAACACACCTGAATAGTTGAATAAGATTTTTTCTTTTAAGAGGTTGATAATTTTAATTGCAAATGTGAGGGATTGACCTTTGACCTTTTGAGAGAAAGGTCATGCCAATTACTACTAAACTAAGTTCATTCTGACTTATCGTAAAAGATTTTACTCTATAGCCATATGATAATTTTCATTTCAAGCTTATGTTGTCTTTTTTGCTTTACTTTTAGATTCTACCTTTAAAAGGCTTCGTACAAATAGAGACCTTAATTTTATTTATATATTCAAGTACTTCCTCATTATTAATCAATAAAGGTTATATATTTATATTTCTAACATCTCCATATCAATAAATAAAGTTTCGTTTAGTAATCATTTTACTTTTTATTTTTTTAGTTTTTTAAAATTAAACCTATAAATACTTTTTTCACCTCTAAATTTCTTGCTTTGTCGTTAAATTTTATCAATGCTTTCGAAAAATCAAACCAAATTTTGAAAACTAAAAAAAAAAATAGTTTTTAAAACCTTATTTTCTGTTTTTAAAAGCTTAAGAGTTTAACTATTATACTTAAGAAAAATGCAAATTATTATAAAAATTTAAGAATAAATAAGCTTAATTTTCATTAACCAAAAACTAAAAACGAAATAGTTATCAATCATGACCTAAATTAAGTCATGAGGGTGTTCCTTTCTAAACTATATTTGTTCATTATATTCTGGAGAGAAAAATGAAGAAAAAAAAGTAGTCGTACGTTGAACTAGCATAAAACGTGTCGTCTCGATTAAGAGGTGTAAATTACGAAACTCCATCATACATATTGGTAAACTAAAAAGAAAATGATAGAAGAAGGCAAGGGTGAGAGAGTCATAAAGTAGAAACAGGACAGAAAGGAAAGTGAATCTAAGAGTAAAAAACAAAAACCTAAAACAAGATGAGGATGCTTCCTTGGTCACAAACATTTACATGTGTGCCAATATTGGTTTTGTTTGGATAAGAGCATTGGTAATATCAAGAAAAACCCTGCAATTGGAAATGACAGTGAAGTTCAAAAAGTTGTGGGTGTCAGAACTCACACATGTTTCCTAAAGTATTCACCGCCTTCTGGTTCTAGACGTGTGCCATGTCTTTGTTCTCTTCTTCAATCACATTTTTATATTTAACTTTACTAAGCTTACTAAGCTTTTGAGCCTTCAATGAAAGAAGAAAAAACGAAGATGATTTGTGCAAGTGAATGTCAAAAACATGGTTGAATATTAAAACTACGTATATTCAATTTCACTTAATCTCCCATAAATCTTCGTTCTTACTCTAAGGACTTGTCATTTCTCTTAGTCCAATACCTACAAATAACTTTGTCTTATCTTCACTATAGGTCAAGGTATGTTAAGTGAATAGAAGTGAGATGTTTAAGATCTTCTCTATTCAAGACATACTTCATGCCTTGCCATTTATGCAACACATACACAAAAACATCACTTCACTGGATCCATAAACCTTTACTCAATTGTAAATGATATATTCTTTCGAATGTCCTCTAAAACATAACATCAGTCAAGTTCCTACGAATCAATTAATAAATATATGTTTTATGAAAATATCTTAGAATGAATTGGTAAACTTGTTGATTTGAGTACCATGATACAACATATATCTCTTATCATAACTACTTAATGTTGTGATGAGTTGTAACATATATTACTTATCATAACTACTTAATGTTGTGATGAGTTGTAACATTTTACATGACAACGGTAATTCATTTATACTTATTTAAAATAGAGTGATCAAGAGCTAACACTATGCCTTAGACGGTGTTACCACTCTGCGTGACATAGAAACTTTCATCATGAAACCGATGGTTTTGACCATGTGACTATAACTCATGATTTGCTTCCCTGTGCCTATTAATGTTTTCTAAGGTCCACATTTTTCTCACACCCAAGTGGTAAAGTGGTAGGCTAAACATTAGGCAAGCTTGACCCAATACAAGTTAGGTCAACCAATCAAATCATAGATTAGTTTATAAACCACTTCTTTTAGAAAATTGAATGCCAACCCAAAAAGTTAGTCATTGAATGGTTCTAAGTAGAAATGCAAGAAAATATTTGTTTATACTTCAACGAAAGAGGGAGATAGAGTAGAGCAAAATGAGGAAACCATAATATAAAGAAGATGAATGGGAGACGGTATATGTGAGCATGCATATTCTAGAATATAGGCTTATCATTTTTTTTTCTCTAATTATTTTTTTTTTAGATTAAAAATCACTTTTAATCCCTAAACTTTCATAGAAGTAACGATTTGATCTATGTACTTTAAAATTTGTAACAGTTTAATCCATCTTATAGAAATTAATGATAAGATTTAATGAGATAATGAGATTTCATAAATGAACTGTTATACTAATTAAAAACTCAATATTTTTGCAAAATATATAAAATCAACATCATAAAATATTCAAAATTGACATCTAATTTTCATTAAATTTTTTACGTAAGAAACTAAATTGTTACAATTTTGAAAGTAAATGGATTAAATTGTTACATACTAAAATTTAGAAACCAAATCGTTATAAAATTAAAAATCCAGAAATTAAATTGTTACAAACCAAAATTCATGAACTAAATTGTTACTATCAAAAAAAGTTTTATCATTACGTGATCTTTACTTCTTAATATGTAATCCATATTTTTGCTAAATTACATCAAGGATTGAGGATTAAAGTTTGAGACAAATTAATCCTAAGTCTCGAAATTGAACAATCAAGTTCCCAACACTTTGAAAAGAAATATACTTAGGTACATTAGCTACACTAATCTTTACATTTATCTTTATGCATCTTACCAAAATATTCAACCATAATTTACTATAACAAATTCTTCTTACTCTTTTTTTTCTGAAATATTTTAATTTATTTTTTAGTGTGTGTGATAAAAATGGAATGCACAAAGATAGATGTATCATAAGATGCACCAAGTGTTACTTTTTAAAAAATACTCAATTTTGGTCCTTCTGTTAATGATATATATTAAAAATATTTTATGAAAGCTGACGTGGTAGTTTTTTCAAAATAAAAAAATTATTATTAAAAGTAATTATAATAGAAACAACCCCTGTTTCTCGTTCCTCCTTTCCCATTCTCCTCCAATGCCAACACCAAAAAGACTAATTTTAATTTACCATAAATTTACAAGGTTCCTAATTACATTTCTAAATTTTTGAACATGTTCCTACCTAATTTCACTCTTTTACAACATTAAAACAATAATGATATTGCATATCCATTAGCTAAATTTCAGGTTTTTAACTAAGTTGATATGATGTGGTAAAAGCTAGAAAATCCTAATCACGTCAATGCTTCGTTGGTTTTAATTTTATGTTGGACTAACCATCGACTATACCAATAGGAGGGACTAAACTAAATAGCAACCACAACCTAAACCTTCAGTAAAATTAATTCGATATTTTGAAAATTTAGAAGGCCAAAATTTATAAAAATTGAGCAAAGGGTAAAAAAAATAAAGTCAAAAAGAAGGGCCGACGATTAACTAC